>NC_143584.1:8750401-9050401 GCF_048544385.1 Mastigoproctus giganteus
CATCAGTGGATAGTGACGTCCTTGGATTGGAGGCTTAAGTCGCTCTCAAGGAGCCTTCTGGCGCAGTGCAACGGCCTGTTGGACGGGAATCGAGGTGAATAAAGAAACCACGTCAAATGATGCCATGACAGAGTTATCAGGGATTGAAATGTCCTTAATGGTGTTAATGAATTCACTGCTGTTTTTAACGGTGTGAGATGTATTACCTATAAGAGGCGAGAGGAGGCTCGCGATGTGTTTGGACAGTTCATACGTTGGGGCACTGCAGCAAGACACTATAGGTCTGAGAGGAATACCCGGTTTATGATCTTTGGTAATCCGTAGAATTGTGGTAGTTGGCAGCCTAGTAGCACGCAGAAGATGGTGAGTCGCGGTCGGGATCTTCTTATCTTTAAGCCATGCGTGGACAAGTTTATTAACATTTGCTTCAGACGTTTCAAGACTTTAACGGGAGGATCAGGTAGAGGTTCATATACGTTAGGATCGAGTATATGGCCAAGGCTTTCTCTCGGTAGCTGATCGGTCCAGCACAACAGTCCGGCGCCTTTATCCGCAGGAAGTACAACGATGGAGTTGTCTTTTCTTATAGATGACAGGGCGGCACGTTGGCGGTGGTTGAGGTTTGAGCACGTTTTTCGAGTGTTGCGGAGGACTGCGGCAGTCTTGAATCGGATCTCGTTGGCAGTTTCTTCGGGAAGGTTGGTAATACTGGCTTCTATGCCCATAGCGAGCTGTGTGATGGGGAGGTTTCGATGGTATAACGGCGAATTTCATACCGTTTGATAAAACACTCAGCTGCTCGTTGGACAGTTGTTTGTTACTTAGATTCAAGACGAAAGAAGTCGTGTCGTCTGAACGAGTGTTCGTCTTTAAGGAGTTAGTTTCTATGCTCAAGTTTATGAACTTGCGCTGTTGGCGTAAACGGTAGGTATCCGAGGTCTGACTAGCCCGATGGCAGATGGTATGTATAAGGTTTGTAAATACAATAGGCGAGACCTTACCTTGTATATGTTGTAACAGTCTGGACTTGTTGTAGTCAGCGTTCCTGATTTCACGGTGGAGATGGGATATCCATAAATTTAACGTGCGCAGGCTGAAGTTAAAGCAGGCACGATCCATATGAGAGTTGTGGAACGGGGCTTTGTATCGGAACCCTTTAGGTATAATTCGATTGCTTTTGCATCTGTGGGCGAAGCGTAAATGTTGCCTGTAGCGAGCTATTGAGAGGAAGCACTTTTGCAACTGTGCACAATCGTTGTAGGTATTATGGCCATAAAGTGATCGAATAGTGACAAATGGGCCTGGAGTACTGGGGTCCATAGTTTAACAGATATTTATTTAAAGTATACCCAGTAAAATAAAATAAAATAAAATATTTCCAGAAGCTTTCGGAACTCGTGTCCCTTTCTCAACTGACAGAATTTTTGAATACATTACAAGCAAAGTGTGGCACGTTACTCATTCGTCATTGTTGTAGCACGGACGTGTGCTGCCTTGCGCCAGTGATCATCCATCAATAAAACGGTTGTCTCCAGGATTGGATGTATACGCATGCCTTTCTGGCGATTTAATGCCTTAGGGTTGTTCATTATGTTTAGTGACTCTAGCCATAGGCGGTGGCGAAAGTGTCGCGCGTGGTCCACTATCTCAAAGTCGCGCTTGGGGTCAAGATCGTGGTTGGTAGCCCAAAAATGTTCTGCAAGCGCGGACTGGTCAGTTTCGGCAAGCCGGATTGCTCTGTCGTGTTCCGTGAGGCGATCCTGGAGACGTCTCGATGTCTCACCTACGTAGCAACTGTTACAGGCCCTACAGGTGATACGGTACACTACATTGCTGCGTAAGACAGGTGTGACAGGGGTCTTCACACTGGAGACAAGTGAACGTAGGTTCCTACCTGGTAATTGTACACATTTGATGTTGTAACTTCTCAGGATCTTCGAGATACGTCCTGACACTCCTGGATAGTACGGAATGTAGGCGGATGATATGCCGACTTGCTTCGGAGGTCTTGGGTTGGAAGTAAGTTCTTGTGCCTGTAACAAGCATCTGTTTAGTACATGGGATGGATAACCGCATCTGGTTAAGTCCGCCTTCACACGGGAGATCTCGTTACGTCTAATTGTGTCGGTGCTGGAATGGCTCCAGGCCCTGGAGAACAGGGTGCGGGCAGTGCTATTGAGATGGCTTGGAGCGTGGCCGGACCCGTAGTTGGTGAATTGACCGCACCACATGGGTTTGCGGTATACTGAGGTCTCTAGATGTGGGCCTACGCGATGCACTAGCACGTCCAGAAACGGGAGCGAACCGTCCACCTCTGATTCTACGGTAAACTTGATGAAATTGGATAGAGAGTTGAGGTATTCTAGTAGTACCGTTTCAGAACCACGTGGTATTATGGTAAAAATATCGTCGACATATCTACACCACGTTGTAATAGGTGTAGGTGGGTTCTGGTGTATCTGCTTCTCCAGATCTTCCATGGCGATGTTAGCTACTACGGAACTGACAGGGGCACCCATAGCAGTGCCATGTACTTGTTTGTAGAGTGAGTCTTCAAAGGTGAAGATGCTGCTAGAGAGGCATAGGTTGAGGGCGGTACAGATGTCATCAGTGGATAGTGACGTCCTGGATTGGAGGCTTAAGTCGCTCTCAAGGAGCCTTCTGGCGCAGTGCACGGCCTGTTGGACGGGAATCGAGGTGAATAAAGAAACCACGTCAAATGATGCCATGACAGAGTTATCAGGGATTGAAATGTCCTTAATGGTGTTAATGAATTCACTGCTGTTTTTAACGGTGTGAGATGTATTACCTATAAGAGGCGAGAGGAGGCTCGCGATGTGTTTGGACAGTTCATACGTTGGGGCACTGCAGCAAGACACTATAGGTCTGAGAGGAATACCCGGTTTATGGATCTTTGGTAATCCGTAGAATTGTGGTAGTTGGCAGCCAGTAGCACGCAGAAGATGGTGAGTCGCGGTCGGGATCTTCTTATCTTTAAGCCATGCGTGGACAAGTTTATTAACATTTGCTTCCAGACGTTTCAAGACTTTAACGGGAGGATCAGGTAGAGGTTCATATACGTTAGGATCGAGTAATAGGGCCAAGGCTTTCTCTCGGTAGGCTGATCGGTCCAGCACAACAGTCCGGCGCCCTTTATCCGCAGGAAGTACAACGATGGAGTTGTCTTTTCTTATAGATGACAGGGCGGCACGTTGGCGGTGGTTGAGGTTTGAGCACGTTTTTCGAGTGTTGCGGAGGACTGCGGCAGTCTTGAATCGGATCTCGTTGGCAGTTTCTTCGGGAAGGTTGGTAATACTGGCTTCTATGCCCATAGCGAGCTGTGTGATGGGAGGTTTCGATGGTATAACGGCGAATTTCATACCGTTTGATAAAACACTCAGCTGCTCGTTGGACAGTTGTTTGTTACTTAGATTCAAGACGAAAGAAGTCGTGTCGTCTGAACGAGTGTTCGTCTTTAAGGAGTTAGTTTCTATGCTCAAGTTTATGAACTTGCGCTGTTGGCGTAAACGGTAGGTATCCGAGGTCTGACTAGCCCGATGGCAGATGGTATGTATAAGGTTTGTAAATACAATAGGCGAGACCTTACCTTGTATATGTTGTAACAGTCTGGACTTGTTGTAGTCAGCGTTCCTGATTTCACGGTGGAGATGGGATATCCATAAATTTAACGTGCGCAGGCTGAAGTTAAAGCAGGCACGATCCATATGAGAGTTGTGGAACGGGGCTTTGTATCGGAACCCTTTAGGTATAATTCGATTGCTTTTGCATCTGTGGGCGAAGCGTAAATGTTGCCTGTAGCGAGCTATTGAGAGGAAGCACTTTTGCAACTGTGCACAATCGTTGTAGGTATTATGGCCATAAAGTGATCGAATAGTGACAAATGGGCCTGGAGTACTGGGGTCCATAGTTTAACAGATATTTATTTAAAGTATACCCAGTAAAATAAAATAAAATAAAATATTTCCAGAAGCTTTCGGAACTCGTGTCCCTTTCTCAACTGACAGAATTTTTGAATACATTACAAGCAAAGTGTGGCACGTTACTCATTCGTCATTGTTGTAGCACGGACGTGTGCTGCCTTGCGCCAGTGATCATCCATCAATAAAACGGTTGTCTCCAGGATTGGATGTATACGCATGCCTTTCTGGCGATTTAATGCCTTAGGGTTGTTCATTATGTTTAGTGACTCTAGCCATAGGCGGTGGCGAAAGTGTCGCGCGTGGTCCACTATCTCAAAGTCGCGCTTGGGGTCAAGATCGTGGTTGGTAGCCCAAAAATGTTCTGCAAGCGCGGACTGGTCAGTTTCGGCAAGCCGGATTGCTCTGTCGTGTTCCGTGAGGCGATCCTGGAGACGTCTCGATGTCTCACCTACGTAGCAACTGTTACAGGCCCTACAGGTGATACGGTACACTACATTGCTGCGTAAGACAGGTGTGACAGGGGTCTTCACACTGGAGACAAGTGAACGTAGGTTCCTACCTGGTAATTGTACACATTTGATGTTGTAACTTCTCAGGATCTTCGAGATACGTCCTGACACTCCTGGATAGTACGGAATGTAGGCGGATGATATGCCGACTTGCTTCGGAGGTCTTGGGTTGGAAGTAAGTTCTTGTGCCTGTAACAAGCATCTGTTTAGTACATGGGATGGATAACCGCATCTGGTTAAGTCCGCCTTCACACGGGAGATCTCGTTACGTCTAATTGTGTCGGTGCTGGAATGGCTCCAGGCCCTGGAGAACAGGGTGCGGGCAGTGCTATTGAGATGGCTTGGAGTGTGGCCGGACCCGTAGTTGGTGAATTGACCGCACCACATGGGTTTGCGGTATACTGAGGTCTCTAGATGTGGGCCTACGCGATGCACTAGCACGTCCAGAAACGGGAGCGAACCGTCCACCTCTGATTCTACGGTAAACTTGATGAAATTGGATAGAGAGTTGAGGTATTCTAGTAGTACCGTTTCAGAACCACGTGGTATTATGGTAAAAATATCGTCGACATATCTACACCACGTTGTAATAGGTGTAGGTGGGTTCTGGTGTATCTGCTTCTCCAGATCTTCCATGGCGATGTTAGCTACTACGGAACTGACAGGGGCACCCATAGCAGTGCCATGTACTTGTTTGTAGAGTGAGTCTTCAAAGGTGAAGATGCTGCTAGAGAGGCATAGGTTGAGGGCGGTACAGATGTCATCAGTGGATAGTGACGTCCTGGATTGGAGGCTTAAGTCGCTCTCAAGGAGCCTTCTGGCGCAGTGCACGGCCTGTTGGACGGGAATCGAGGTGAATAAAGAAACCACGTCAAATGATGCCATGACAGAGTTATCAGGGATTGAAATGTCCTTAATGGTGTTAATGAATTCACTGCTGTTTTTAACGGTGTGAGATGTATTACCTATAAGAGGCGAGAGGAGGCTCGCGATGTGTTTGGACAGTTCATACGTTGGGGCACTGCAGCAAGACACTATAGGTCTGAGAGGAATACCCGGTTTATGGATCTTTGGTAATCCGTAGAATTGTGGTAGTTGGCAGCCAGTAGCACGCAGAAGATGGTGAGTCGCGGTCGGGATCTTCTTATCTTTAAGCCATGCGTGGACAAGTTTATTAACATTTGCTTCCAGACGTTTCAAGACTTTAACGGGAGGATCAGGTAGAGGTTCATATACGTTATTTTACTGGGTATACTTTAAATAAATATCTGTTAAACTATGGACCCCAGTACTCCAGGCCCATTTGTCACTATTCGATCACTTTATGGCCATAATACCTACAACGATTGTGCACAGTTGCAAAAGTGCTTCCTCTCAATAGCTCGCTACAGGCAACATTTACGCTTCGCCCACAGATGCAAAAGCAATCGAATTATACCTAAAGGGTTCCGATACAAAGCCCCGTTCCACAACTCTCATATGGATCGTGCCTGCTTTAACTTCAGCCTGCGCACGTTAAATTTATGGATATCCCATCTCCACCGTGAAATCAGGAACGCTGACTACAACAAGTCCAGACTGTTACAACATATACAAGGTAAGGTCTCGCCTATTGTATTTACAAACCTTATACATACCATCTGCCATCGGGCTAGTCAGACCTCGGATACCTACCGTTTACGCCAACAGCGCAAGTTCATAAACTTGAGCATAGAAACTAACTCCTTAAAGACGAACACTCGTTCAGACGACACGACTTCTTTCGTCTTGAATCTAAGTAACAAACAACTGTCCAACGAGCAGCTGAGTGTTTTATCAAACGGTATGAAATTCGCCGTTATACCATCGAAACCTCCCATCACACAGCTCGCTATGGGCATAGAAGCCAGTATTACCAACCTTCCCGAAGAAACTGCCAACGAGATCCGATTCAAGACTGCCGCAGTCCTCCGCAACACTCGAAAAACGTGCTCAAACCTCAACCACCGCCAACGTGCCGCCCTGTCATCTATAAGAAAAGACAACTCCATCGTTGTACTTCCTGCGGATAAAGGGCGCCGGACTGTTGTGCTGGACCGATCAGCCTACCGAGAGAAAGCCTTGGCCCTATTACTCGATCCTAACGTATATGAACCTCTACCTGATCCTCCCGTTAAAGTCTTGAAACGTCTGGAAGCAAATGTTAATAAACTTGTCCACGCATGGCTTAAAGATAAGAAGATCCCGACCGCGACTCACCATCTTCTGCGTGCTACTGGCTGCCAACTACCACAATTCTACGGATTACCAAAGATCCATAAACCGGGTATTCCTCTCAGACCTATAGTGTCTTGCTGCAGTGCCCCAACGTATGAACTGTCCAAACACATCGCGAGCCTCCTCTCGCCTCTTATAGGTAATACATCTCACACCGTTAAAAACAGCAGTGAATTCATTAACACCATTAAGGACATTTCAATCCCTGATAACTCTGTCATGGCATCATTTGACGTGGTTTCTTTATTCACCTCGATTCCCGTCCAACAGGCCGTGCACTGCGCCAGAAGGCTCCTTGAGAGCGACTTAAGCCTCCAATCCAGGACGTCACTATCCACTGATGACATCTGTACCGCCCTCAACCTATGCCTCTCTAGCAGCATCTTCACCTTTGAAGACTCACTCTACAAACAAGTACATGGCACTGCTATGGGTGCCCCTGTCAGTTCCGTAGTAGCTAACATCGCCATGGAAGATCTGGAGAAGCAGATACACCAGAACCCACCTACACCTATTACAACGTGGTGTAGATATGTCGACGATATTTTTACCATAATACCACGTGGTTCTGAAACGGTACTACTAGAATACCTCAACTCTCTATCCAATTTCATCAAGTTTACCGTAGAATCAGAGGTGGACGGTTCGCTCCCGTTTCTGGACGTGCTAGTGCATCGCGTAGGCCCACATCTAGAGACCTCAGTATACCGCAAACCCATGTGGTGCGGTCAATTCACCAACTACGGGTCCGGCCACGCTCCAAGCCATCTCAATAGCACTGCCCGCACCCTGTTCTCCAGGGCCTGGAGCCATTCCAGCACCGACACAATTAGACGTAACGAGATCTCCCGTGTGAAGGCGGACTTAACCAGATGCGGTTATCCATCCCATGTACTAAACAGATGCTTGTTACAGGCACAAGAACTTACTTCCAACCCAAGACCTCCGAAGCAAGTCGGCATATCATCCGCCTACATTCCGTACTATCCAGGAGTGTCAGGACGTATCTCGAAGATCCTGAGAAGTTACAACATCAAATGTGTACAATTACCAGGTAGGAACCTACGTTCACTTGTCTCCAGTGTGAAGACCCCTGTCACACCTGTCTTACGCAGCAATGTAGTGTACCGTATCACCTGTAGGGCCTGTAACAGTTGCTACGTAGGTGAGACATCGAGACGTCTCCAGGATCGCCTCACGGAACACGACAGAGCAATCCGGCTTGCCGAAACTGACCAGTCCGCGCTTGCAGAACATTTTTGGGCTACCAACCACGATCTTGACCCCAAGCGCGACTTTGAGATAGTGGACCACGCGCGACACTTTCGCCACCGCCTATGGCTAGAGTCACTAAACATAATGAACAACCCTAAGGCATTAAATCGCCAGAAAGGCATGCGTATACATCCAATCCTGGAGACAACCGTTTTATTGATGGATGATCACTGGCGCAAGGCAGCACACGTCCGTGCTACAACAATGACGAATGAGTAACGTGCCACACTTTGCTTGTAATGTATTCAAAAAAAATTCTGTCAGTTGAGAAAGGGACACGAGTTCCGAAAGCTTCTGGAAATATTTTATTTTATTTTATTTTACTGGGTATACTTTAAATAAATATCTGTTGAAATAAGTTAATTGAATGAATTCGGAATTGTTAAAATTTGCTCAAGGAAGTAGAAGTGCACTACCTCGTCCCATTTGAAAAATTGAAATTTAAAATAATATGAAATAAGCAAGGCCAATAGTCACACGAGCGACTTTCGAATTAAACGTCATCAATTGGCAGTGATAAGAAAGAAGGAAACCTTGTATTTAAAGGATTTCTGTGTTCCCATAATGCATTTTGCGCATGTGGGAATTTTATATGCGTAAGATCCCAGATTGGGGAGAGGTTGGTAGGTAGTTTCATATTTAGGACGTTAAGTTTAGTATTATGGCGACACCATTCTATGACAAGTGCTTCGTGTTGGAAGATTTTGTAACTAGATCTTAATTTAATAAATGTAATGGCCGAATTAACTAGTGGGGGGGGGTGGGTTGTGGTTGTGAGATTGTACATGTTGTGTAAGTTCGGTGCTGGTTTGATTAGTTCTGAAGTTGTTGTAGTGGTAATAAGCACATGTATTGGAAGTTTTCATGGAACCATATTTTGTGGTAGTGCTCCCGATGTAGCATGCATTACAACCGGATTGGCATTTAATTAAACATATGTTATTGATGTCGCTTATTGGATATTTGTGTGTCTCTTTATATCTATTAAAAATAGAAATACACAGAAAACCTTAAAAACCTCAATCAGATCATTCCACAGATGCCTAGTTTCCAGATACTGCAATTTGCAGAAATGAGTCCTTTCATAGTAAGAGCATCCCTTTGTTCTCACCAATCTCGTTGCCCTTCTCTGCACCTGTTCCAGCAGATCTACATCCTTCCAAAAATGAGGCTTCCAGACTTGTATTCAGTACTTAAGATGCAGTCTGACAATTGCCTTGTACAATAGGGTAAATACCTCCTTATCCCTGCTAGCAAAATTCATGTATATCATTGGCAAAACTCTATGAGCTGTCCTTGCAGCCTGTCTGCACTGTACTGCCCAGAGAACTTTATATCTGACTGAGTAATAACACCCCCCCCATCCATAGGGTTTTTCATTTTCCACTCCTGAAGGTAGCTTCACACAGTTGGTATGATAATCTAGGATTATTACTACTCATATGCATTACCTTGTATTTGTCAATGTTAAACTTCAATTGCCATTTCTCATCCCATCTTATTAATTTTTCTAGATCTTGTTGCAGTAGCATATCTTGATAAAGGCCCTCCGTAGCCTAGTGGTCAGTAGCGGGAGTGTAGTAGCACACACTCTTTGAGTAGATCAGGGTTCAAGCCCCTAACTGCTAAATACAGTCAATCTGCCAATCGGCACTGGACCAGCTTGGCAGATTATGGTCCATTTCATTCAACATGAATTGTTCGGGAGGCTTCCATCCTGCAGTGGATTGATAACGGCTTCTGCTTACCTTACCTTGATTAATTACTGTCAACAACCTTCATATATCATCTGCAAACTTAGACATTAACCCTGATGTACCTTCATCAGTTTCATTAATAAATATAAAAAACATCAATATGCTAAGCATTGAATTGAACCCCGAGGTAGTCCATTAATAACCACTCTGACTTCTCCCACTTAACCAACCCTTTATCCAGAGCAGTAACTTATCCTTAATGCCACACTGCTCCAACAGTCTTGTATGTGCAGTGGTGTTGAAAGCTTTCCAGAAATCCAAGTATATAATATCAAAATTATTTTTTGCATCCTATTCTTTTGTTACTTCATCATAGTATCCAAGCTGATTTTGTCAGACGAGATCACCCTTTAGCAAATCCATGCTGTGACTGAAGTATATCTGCACTCCTGTCTAGATGGTCTGCATCACCTTTGTAACCAGTGATTCCATTATTTTCCTTGAAACAGAAGTTAAGCTAACAAGGCTGTAATTATATATGTTGCCCTTTGCTCCCCCTTTATGAATTGGAATATATTTGCACATCTCTAGCCCAAAGGGTTCTCCCCTGAATCCAAAAATTTTCTTGTAATTGTGTAGGTTTACTTTCCTTTTTTGCTGCCTCTCTTAGTATAATTTGTTAGATCCCATCCACCTAAGGTGCATTTTTATGTTTAGTTTCAACAATTTCTCTTCCATTTTTCTCTCAGTTATCACAATATCCCAAAATTTCCTTGTTAGAATTTGATAAACATCTGGCATCCCCTTCCCTAATCCTAATGTGTGAATGTAGATGCAAAATACTTACTCAGTTTGTCTGAAACTTGAGCAGAATCATCAGTTGCACCATTGATATCAAGGGGGACCAACGTGATTTTTCCCCCTTCCTTCTAGAAGTCTGCTGTTTTTCTTTGCATCATTTGCCAAAGACTTCTCATAATCTGCCTTAGCTTGCCCAACCTTCTTTGACTTTTTTTCAGGCTAGTTTATATCTGCCATATATATTCTGTGATAGTTTATATGCATCCCATGCATTTTTCTTCTCTGCCACGAGTCTCATTAGTTCATCTGACATCCACTTAGGCCCAAACCTTTAACAATATTTCTTAGCTAGTATGAAAAGCCTAGTAGCTTCCAAGATTAATTCTTTGAATGCCTCCCATTTAGAATTTGCTATTGGTAACATCATCCGTTGGTCCTGCTGTATAGAATTTAAAAACTGTCTGAGACCACTGTAGTCACCTTTACGAATTTGACAGACTAGGACAGGCCTTGTTGAGAACGTGACATTGATCATTGGTATAGTTCCCCCAAAGAAGTGAAAGTACTTGTTATCAAATCAAAAGTTATTATATGTGTTTTCCATAAATATTTTTAATGTTTTTGGTTGAATATTTTGTGGTGTTATACTAATTTAGTTTTACCTAGTTTTTTTTTTTAAAATAAACTAGGTAAAACTAAATATATCTAACTAAATATTTCATCAACTAAATATTTCGTGTATCTTTTTCTCCTGTATTGTATTAATTATATCTTATACCTTACTTATGACAGAGCATACTTGTTATAGATGGCAACAAGTATTAACATTGACTTAAATTAATTGCATAATGGACTAATGTGGACTAATGTTATTAGTGGAGTTCCTCAGGGTTCAGTGTTGGGTCCGTTGTTGTTTTCGGTGTTTATGAATGATATTGATGATGGTATATCAAGTTTAATGTCCAAGTTTGAGATGATACAAAGGTTGGCAGGGTTGTTAAGGACACTACTGACGCTATGCTGCTGCAACAGGATCTGGAAAGGTTGAACAGATGGGCTGAGAGGTGGCAAATGAAGTTTAACATTGACAAATGTAAAGTACTACATATGGGAAACAGGAACCCCAGAGCAACGTATCAACTCTGCGGTACTACACTGACAGTGGTGGAGAATGAAAAGGACCTGGGGGTAATTGTGCAGGCAGATATGAACTTCTCTGAGCAGTGCAGACGAGCTGCAAGAGTAGCTCATGGTGTCTTGTCAGTGATATATACAGGAATTTTTCTAGCAGGGATAAGGAGGTGATTATTCCCTTGTATAAGGCAATGGTTAGGCCACATCTTGAGTACTGTATACAGGTCTGGAGGCCTCATTTCAAGAAGGATGTAGAGCTGCTGGAACGGGTACAGAGAAGGGCAACAAGATTAGTGAATGGAACAAAGGGTTGCTCTTACGAAGAAAGGCTTAAGTTTTGCAAATTACAGAGTCTGGAGACTAGGCACCGGCGAGGTGATCTGATAGAGGTGTATAAGGCTTTGAATGGTTTGAGCATGCTCAATGCCAATGGGATTCTTCCTCTTGCTCAGAATAATCACCTCAGAGGGCATAAATTCAAATTGAGGAAGGACGGATGTCGGATAGATGTGCGGAAATTTGCCTTTGGCCAGCGGGTGGTTGGTTGGTGGAACCGACTTCCATCACTTGTTGTTGAAGTTGATAGCCTAAACAAATTTAAGGCTCAACTGGACAGGTATTTCGAACGAACGGAGGGGTGAAATGGGAGTGGTGTGTTTTTTTTTTTTTTTTGGGTGATGCTGAATAAGCTTGCTTTCTTGCATCATATGCCTCTACTAATGCTAATGCTAATAAGTGTACCTTCTAACGTGAAAATATGTATTCTAAATTGTGCTAACTTTAAAATACATGAACTTGTATTTTGCATTTAGGCCTCCTGAACTTTGAACAACCATGGGATAAGATTAGGATAAATGGAATGAGGAATAAAGGATTTATATTACGTTCTTAGCGTTTTTTCACCAACCTTTCATGGAGTAAAATAAAATTAAAATAAAATAAAACAAAACAAATCTTGATAACTATATTTACAATAACCTGTATTTACAAAATTAATATACGTATTACAATATTAAAAGTATTAAAACACAAGATTAAAATGCATTAAAATATACTAAGTTAAAAGCGATAAAATCCCGTAGCTTTCAAAGGCTCCAGCCTTCTTCTTCAGCAGTACAGCAGGCCCCCGTTATAATGCGGTTTGCTTTACGCTGATTCGCTATAACGCTGTTCTTATATTATAACCCGTATCTGACTATAACGCTGTCACAGATCACTATAACGCTCTTTTACAGATTACATTTTTGACAAATTTAACGAAATCGTTTCATTTGATGGAGTCGATAGCTTGAAAATGAATAGCAAAACAGCATTAAAACGTTTCCCACGCCAACTTGAGGAATTTTCCCACGCTCAGTGAAATTTTCTCGCACGCTAATTTAATTGCAGTACAGTGACTTGTTACGTAGTTCCGAGATCAACATTTTAAAAAATGATCGAATATATTGCTTGTAATATTTGGGTTATATGCATTTATCCGAAGTCTAGTCATCACTCAGTACAGTATTAGACATCGTGCGTAACGGAAAGTTTACTTGAACATTGTATCATAATTAATTCAACCAACGCAGTTATATTTTCGAAGAGCTAATAATGACCGACAGGAATGAAAAAGCAACAACGTCTGGGCGCAGTACGAAGACTATAAATGTAAGAAAAAGACTGAATTTGAAAATTAAATTAGACGTTTTGAAGCGAATCGATTCCGGTCAACGACAAGCGGATGTGTGCCATAATTTAGGACTTGCAAGTTTAACTTTAAGAACAATTATAAAAAATTAATTTTATCAGCGGCAAAGATAGCTGTTCCACTGCAAGAAACTAAGACGGCTATTAGGATTGAAATGGAAAGACTAATTTTATTGAAGATAATATTCCAATGCAGAAGTCAGTTAAGTTAAATATTTAAAAAAAAAAAAGAGAGAGAGAGAAAGAGATTAGCCAATATGATGATCTGAAGAAAACTCGCATAAAAAAAAAAAAAAAAAAAAAAAATGTGGAACCATTTAAAACTGGTAAGGGCTGGTAGAATATATTTAAAACCCAGGGAGAAGCCGCTAGTGCAGATCAAGGAGCCGAAACTTTCAAAAAAGAACTTGTTAAAATTATTGAAGAGGGGTATTATGTGTTATATTTCTCAACAAGTTTTTAACACAGATGAAGCGGGACTTTTGTGGAAACGAATGCCTAAAAGAAGTTTCATATTGAAAGAACAAAAAATATGCCAAATTTCAAAGCGGCGAAGGATCAGTTGACTTTATTGTTGGGTGGTAACGCTGCGGGCCATTTAAAATTAATACCCCTTTTAGTTTATTTGGAAGAGGGCCAAAGTTCAACTCAAAATCCACACATTTTTCATGATTAAATTCATCCATTAAATTAAATCAATTAAATTCATTATTTTAATTGTCATTTTAAGTTTACTTTTGATACGCAAGTAGTTACAACATAATTATACGTATGTAATGCAGAATATTTTATATGTGCAAATATTTGAATATTAAATATTTTGACCGACATTTGTGCATCTTTTCATTACCGTTTATTGTTGATTAGGAAATATCCTATGGCACCGACCGCAGCTCACAAATACATATGTTACCTTATGGGAAAGTGGCGCTCACTTAGCGCGGATTCACTTAGCGCTCTGTTTTTCCGGAACGAATGATCAGCGTTAAGCGGGGGTCACCTGTACTCTCTATTATTCAGTACCCCTTTAAATATCAGCAGGGTAATGGTAGGCATCACGTTTCCATTCTCACGTGTTCCGCTCTCTTGCATTGTGGAACCGGAAGTGGCTCGAACGGAAGTCGTACGGAACCGTTCATCCTTTTTTAGGATAATAGTCTCTAAAAGGGGGTGAATCCGTACACCCCTATCCCTATTAATGTTGGTTGTAGAGCTGATCCGCAAACTCTCGAGCCACTTACGGTCCCAGAAGTGGCTCGAGAGTTTGCGGATCAGCTCTACAACCAACATTAATAGGGATAGGGGTGTACGGATTCACCCCCTTTTAGAGACTATTATCCTAAAAAAAGATGAACGGTTCCGTACGACTTCCGTTCGAGCCACTTCCGGTTCCACAATGCAAGAGAGCGGAACACGTGAGAATGGAAACATGTGATGCCTACCATTACCCTGCTGATATTTAAAGGGGTACTGAATAATAGAGAATACTGCTGAAGAAGAAGGCTGGAGCCTTTGAAAGCTACGGGATTTTATCGCTTTTAACTTAGTATATTTTAATGCATTTTAATCTTGTGTTTTAATACTTTTAATATTGTAATACGTATATTAATTTTGTAAATACAGGTTATTGTAAATATAGTTATCAAGATTTGTTTTGTTTTATTTTATTTTAATTTTATTTTACTCCATGAAAGGTTGGTGAAAAAACGCTAAGAACGTAATATGAATATACCCAACCTCAGAGGCCTATTTGAGGAATAAAGGATTTTATTGTTGTGTAAATGGTTTTGACAATGTTGATGAGAGGAAGTGTTGGGTTGGATTCAGGAGGTTTAAAACTAATCTAACCCAAGGACATTGACAAAGGAAGTTTACAGTACAATTTCAGGAATTCGAATATTATAAAATGATGTGATGGTTATATATTACATAATAGAAATTAAACCAAAAAAAAAAGTTACAAAGAAAATTTTAAACTTAATGTACATTTATTTAATGGTCTTCTTCCTTAAAGAGCATTTTAATGTCTTTTTTTATTTATTGCACGGGAGGAGAATATGTCTGGTTCAGTAGTATTAAAGAACTTGAAAGTCCTTGAAAAACTGATGAACAAAGTGGTCTGTAGAATGATTCTAGTCTAAATAATTTATATTCTTTTAAAGGTGTAGGTGACCAAAATAATTAACACATTGACTCACCCAATCCATTCAGTGGATTGGGTGAGTCAATGTGTCTAATAATAATTTAAGGAAGGTTAAATCTAACACTAATTCCCTATATTTTAGCAGTGACTTTGAAATGACAACATTATTTTATATATTTTAATTAAGTAGTAGGTTTTCTGTAACACAAAGTGAATTAAAATTTTTGAAAGTGTTCTGCAAGATTTATGAGAAATAATGATGTTATTATTATTAGCTATATGGTGCAAGGAAGCCTGAGGCTTATGCTGTACCAGCAAAAAAAAAAATTCCCGTGTTACCCTGAGAGAGAGAGAGAGAGAGAGAGAGAGAGAGAGAGAGAGAGAGAGAGAGAGAATGATGATATCCACCAAGAAAGAGAAGAATTATGATATTTCTAGTAATTTCTGTTCTGAGTACCATCTCTAGTTCTATTATCTTCTCAGTTCCTTTCCTTTTCTTGTCTTGTTTGGTTAAAATTCTTTTAATTTTGATTCTGATTGCTTATTTGTTGTATGGCCATTTTCAGTCTACAGGAGAAAGGTTTTGGGATTGTAGACACCCTCCCCCCAACACACATGCACACAGTATTATCTGTTATTAGTTACCTACATCTGTTCTATACCCGTATCAGAAGTTTCATTAATTTTTTGAATACCAGTATTTCACTTATTTGTTCATCAACTTTTGTGAGAATTAGTTGCTTTCTAGATGAATCTCAATTTTTAGGGAGGAATACATATATTTTTTCTTTAAATGGTTCATTGATACTCTATATTTCTTGCAATTGTATTACATGCTTTATGTAAATCATTGAGAAAAACACTAATAAACCACAAGAACAAAGTGTAATTTAACTTTTTAAACATAATGTAGAATTTATTCTGCATTATTGTTTACAAAGTGAACCAATTTGTTGTAGAGGAGTTTCAGCTGTGGGGAGTCAATTCTCATTTGTCCAAATGATTCAGTTGTGCAATATGAGCCTTGTCAGTTGCTAGTCATTCGTGGGTTTTATCTAATCTTTGATTTACAGATGTTAGCAAAATCTGTCCTACTTACATTTCTTTTGCATACTGTTTCAGACCATGTGTTCATAATTCCAGTTTTCTGATTCTAGTCCCTACAGCTTCTAACACAACAATGCAGAGTGTTGTGGGAAAGACTTTGCAACAATGCAAAACCTTGTTGCATTGTTGCAAAGCCTCTCCCAACTTCACAGTTGGAACAGCATACTCAGATAAATAAGCATTCTCCAGACATCCACTGCAACGAACATGTTCATCAGGCTTTTGGCTCCTGTCATTTAGTATGTTGAGTGTATTGTTGAAACAAATTCATCTAACAGTTGATCATGCTTATAGGCCAAAATATTTGCATATTTCGTAATCACAATTTCTGCAGTCAGAAGTTTGTTCCATGATTTTTGGTATGACTAGTGCACGCACACACACTCTGTTCAAACACCTGAACTACATCTACACCTGAGCTATCAAACTACATTGTACAGATACTCCCTAGCTTATGTAATACTCACTTATGGAAATTCGACATTTTGTAAGTTTTTGCCAGCTAGTGCAAACTTAAAAAAAAAAAAAAAAAAAAATCGTGGAAATGTATTTTGCATCCCATAGGAATAAATGGAGATATTGTGCAAATATTGTAATGTGAACCCAATAACACTGTGAACCCAAGACCTCGGAAGTTTTCTCTATATAACTAAGTTATTTATCTCTCTAAAAGGTCATTTTTATAATAGAAATTTCACTACACTTTCATCATTATCATATGTTCCGTTATTATAAGAATCAATTTTGAATGCCTTTGTGATATTTTTCTAAAACACATTTCTGGAGGTCACTGCCATAAAACAATTTGCACTTGCCGGTTTATCGGGATTTTCTATTAGTGCAATCTATTATAAATGGGTAGTAAACTTGATTTTATTGCATTTGTGATAATACTGATAATTGGAATTCTGTGGGTTTTTACATTATGGTATTATGGTGAAATGAGTTTCCCTTTTTTTATATGATTGAAATCTTCAATCATATAAAAAACATAAATGAATTTTCAGAATCTTCTCTTCATTCCTATTTGCTTATTACAATGGTGAAGGGAAAGGGACCAACAGAAAATGCAAGTGCTGGCAGTGCTAGGAAATAACAAAATTGATTTAGAAATGAGGATGAAAATGATTAAGTATGAAGCAGGACAAAATTTGTCATCTATTGCACAGAATTAGGTCTCTCTGCTTCAACAGTGAATACTATTTTAAGGGACAGTGCGTGTATAAAAGAATATGTTAAAGGATCAATGCATTTTAAGATCAAAAGTGATCAAAAACAGTGTTCAGATGCTATATCAAAGATGGAAAAGCTATTAATAATATGGATGGAAAATCAGATTCAAAAGCAAGTGCCCCAAATCCAATGGCGCCTCCGTAGCCAGGTGGGCAGGAGCAGTAGTGTGTAGCACATGCTTCTTGATTCGACTGGGGTTCGAGCCCATGACCACCAAATACGGAGGATGTGGAAAGGTCAGGGAATGGCCATCGCATATCCCTGGAGCAATATGGCCTTAGTTGCTAATGCTCTAAAAAAAAAAAAAAACCAAACAAACTTCCCCGAGTCAAATGGCCATTCAAGTAAAAGCAAAAAATATTTATGAAGATATTAAGGATAAGTATGGCTAACCCCAAGCCAAGTTCATGGAAATGAAACTAGTGGTTTAATAGGTTCAAGCCAAACATCGCACTGGTTTCCAAAACATTAAAGTATGTGGTGAAGTCGCCAGTGCCGATTCTGCAGCTGCAGGAAAATTTTGTGATGTGTTGGAAAAAAGCTCCACAGCCCTCACCCTCACCTTCAACTTCTGCAGTGGCGTGCTTATCAGCTGGCGAGTTAATTCTTGCAACAATGCTCAAAAGGTAAAACTTGCTGACATTATGCCTGTCTCCGCTTTCTTTTTTAATTTTATAATTTTGAAAATTTTTTTAATTTTTCCTGCACATAAGATAAAAAAAAAATTGAATGAATAATTCTATTTACTTGTTCGTGGAACATTTCTTTTTTACTTCAGTCAAATTCAGCATGCATAGTTGCTAGTACTGCATAAGCATTTTGGGAAATTCTAACTTAAGTAGAGTTCCGCGGAATGCAACCCTTACGTAAGTCAGGGAGTGGCTGTGTGTGTGTGTGTGTGTGTGTGTGTGTGTGTGTGTGTGTGTGTGTGTGTGTGTGTGTGTGTGTGTGTGTGTGTATATATATATATACCATCATGGCAATTCCTCAAATTCTAACATAAAGATATTAAAATAATGATATTTATATCCAATTGTATTTTTTATTTTAGGTAATTTGGTCAAATGGAAAGCAAGCTGAGGTTCAGAAAACATACAAGGAAATTAGCAATTTTCATAGAAGGGTAAAAGTTTTTCATATTGATTTTGAAATTGGATTTTTTAGGTTGTAGTTATAATAAGTGAATTATTTGAATTAGGAGGCTCTTAGAATATTATCAGTTATTGAATTAGTGAACTAGGTTTCACACTTCAGGTTAGATATAGTGAATTGAAATATGGTTTGACTTTAATTAGTTGCATTTATTGATGTTTAATTATTTTTTTTTTTTTCTAGGAATTCTCTGAGAGTTCTGTACAGGGTGTCTGAAAAAATTGGGAACCATATGGGAAATACTTTATTTACAAAATAATTTATTCACATGTCCACATTTTGTGTTGAAATATGTTTGCAGTCAAAACTTCATGTTGTTTTGAACTCCTCACAATGAGCCTGCTGTATGGATTTGGAGACTTCTCCAGTTTGTTGTTAGAGAATTTATATAAGAAATTTTCACCCTATGAACTTGTGACTTATGTAGCTCCACAATATAAAGTCAGATTTAAATCTGGTGATCCATATGCCCATTCTGATCTTTTCTGCCCCTCTTAATCCATCATCCTGGAAATGTTTCATATAGCCAGTAATGAACTGGGAATGCATAGTGGAGTGGAGTGTGCTGTCTTGCATGAACCATTCTGTTTTACCTCCAAGGATATCAAGCTGTGGTATCAGTTTATTAGTAATCAGACTATTAGTAACCCTGGGTATAACCCCCATGTACAAGACCTGAAATATGGCACATAGCATACTGGAGGTGATTACCCAGGTGTGATCCAACCTAAGCAGGGGTCGAGGCATGGAACGCACACCATGCGGAATAATGCCACCCCTCTGTTACCAGGCAATACTAGATGATAGATGACTCATCAGCTGGTGCAATACCACAACTTTGCTCATTGGAGGCTGAAGTAGTGGAACCCATGTTTAATCTCCAGACAAAGCTCTTACACCTTCCCCCCCATCCATCTCTTCCATTATGCAGTATAATTGATGTCTTTTGAGGTTATGATGGACACCATGGCATGATCCAATCTTCTTTACATTTGAGGTTACAGCTGTAGTATGGTGTTTGCAGGCTGGCCACTAGATAGTCCACCAGAACTGAACCAATTGGTAACTCTTTAGGAGGCTTGTAGATCAGCTAGTGTATAATCTTGCTGCATCTACTTTGCCAGATAGTGACTAGAGGGATTCTGAGTGGTGTGTGTGTGTGTGTGTGGTCCGTGTTTTGTCAGTGAGCTGGGTATATTCTTACCATGTGTACTCCATATCCAAAAATTTCGTTTCTTCTTAAAGCATGTCCTCCCCACCTTTATTACTACTGAATACATCATGAATTGCAAACTAATTCACATGGAACCATCTGGTCGAGATGTTGAGGCTTTTGCAATTACTAATGACCTCGCAGAGATTGTTAATTTACTTACCGGAATACCAGCCAATCCTAACGACTGAGCCAACAAGCTCGAACTTTTTCTCACAAACAACCATTCTAAGTACATGGTTGAGGTTGAATGTCCTCTAAGCACCTCAGAATACAAATTGGCGACGGTCTCTTTTCCTTTTGGCGATTCTCAACCTCACGTTGTTTGGCATTATAAGAATGCAAAATTGGATGTTCTGCAAGATTTCTTTTCTTTTTCTTGATCGGATTACTGTTTCAAATCTTATGTCAACATTTGCTCAGATCATTAGCATTAGCATTAGTAGAGGCACTTGATGCAAGAAAGCAAGCTTATGCAGCATCAGCCAAAAAAAAAAAAAAAAAAAAAACCCACTTCCACTTCACCCCTCTGTTCGTTCAAAATACCTGTCCAGCTGAGCCTTAAACTTATTTAGGCTGTCAACCTCCACCACAAGGGATGGAAGTCTGTTCCACCAACCAACCACCCGCTGGCTAAAAGCAAATTTCCGCACATCTATCCTACATCTGTCTTTCCTCAATTTAAATTTATGCCCTCTCAGGTGATTTTTCTGAGCTAGAGGAAGAATCCCATCAGCATTGAGCATGCTTAAACCATTCAAGGCTTTATACACCTCTATCAGATCACCTCGCTGGTGCCTAGTCTCCAGACACTGTAATTTGCAAAACTTAAGCCTTTCTTCGTAAGAGCACCCCTTTGTTCCATTCACTAATCTTGTTGCCCTTCTCTGTACTCGTTCCAGCAGCTCTACATCCTTCTTGAAATGAGGCCTCCAGACCTGTATACAGTACTCTAGGTGTGGCCTGACCATTGCCTTGTACAATGGAATAATCACCTCCTTATCCCTGCTGAAAAAATTCCTGTATATCATTGACAATACTCCATGAGCTACTCTTGCAGCCCGTCTGCACTGCTCAGAGAACTTCATATCTGCCTGCACAACCACCCCCGAGTCCCTTTCATTCTCTACCACTGTCAGTGTAGTACCACAGAGTTGATACGTTGCTCTGGGGTTGCTGTTTCCCATATGTAGTACTTTACATTTGTCAATGTTAAACTTCATTTGCCACCTCTCAGCCCATCTGCTCAACCTTTCCAGATCCTGTTGCAGCAGCATAGTGTCAGTAGTGTCCTTGACAACCCTGCCAACCTTTGTATCATCTGCAAACTTAGACATTAAGCTTGATATACCATCATCAATATCATTTATAAATACAGAAAACAATAATGGACCCAACACTGAGCCCTGAGGGGCTCCACTAATAACATTAGTCCACGATGAGCAGTGTCCATTGATTACCACTCTGTCTTCTCCCCCTCAACCACCCCTTTATCCATGGCAGCAATTTGCCTCCAATGTCACACTGCTCCAATTTGTATAGCAGTCTTCCATGTGCAACAGTATCAAAAGCCTTTCTAAGATCCAAGTATATAATATCAAAGTTATTCCCTGCATCCAGTTCTTTTGTGACTGCATCATAGTATCCAATCAAGTTGGTCAGGCAAGACTTCCCCTTAACAAAACCATGCTGTGTCTGAGCTATAACTGAAGTCTTGTCTAAATGATCCTGCAGTGCTTCTTTAACCAGTGCCTCCATTAATTTTCTTGGAACAGAAGTTAAGCTCACAGGTCTATAATTACTTGTGTCAGCCTTTGATCCTCCTTTGTGAATTGGGGTCACATTTGCACATTTCCAGTCTATGGGTACCTCCCCTGAGTCCAAGTAAGCTCTCATAATTATGGCTAAGGGTTTGCTTACTTCCTTTGCTGCCTCCTTTAATATAACTGGATAGATCCCATCCACCCCGGGTGCCTTTCTTGTGTTTATCTTCAACAGTTTCTCCTCCACTTTACTCCCAGTTATTTCAAGATTCTGTAGCTTACTGCTAGAGTTGAATACACCTCTGGCATTCCCCTTGCTGAATAACTCCTCATGTGTGAATGTCGATGCAAAATATTCATTTAGTTTGTTAGCTACCTGAGCAGGATCATCAACAGTTGACCCATCAATATCAAGTGGACCAATCTGATTCATCCCCTTCCTTCTAGAGTTTACATAAGTAAAGAACTCTTTGCTGTTTTTCTTTGCATCCCTTGCCAAGGATTTCTCGTAATCTGCCTTCGCCTGCCTAACCTCCTTTGTAACTTGGTTGCATATCAACTTGTATCTATCATAGGCTTCTGTGTCGTGTGTTAATTTGTAAGTATCCCATGCATTTTTCTTCTCTGCCATATGCCTCATTAGTTCATCTGACATCCATTTTGGCCTAAACCTTGAACAATATTTCTTAGTTGGTATGTAAAGCCTAGTAGCTTCCAAGATAATTTCTTTGAATGCTTCCCATTTTGAATTTGCTGTTGGTAACATCATCAGTTGGTCCCACTGTATAGAATTTAAATACTGTCTCAGTCCATCGTAGTCGCCTTCACGGAAGCAATAACCCTTCCCTTTACCCCTAATGGTAGTTACCTCTTTGAGTAAATCCCACTTCAGCACACTATGATCACTGCCACCTAGTGGTTCATTTATCTGCAGATTCTTAATGCATGAAGAATCACTGCTGATAATCAAATCAAGAGTATTACTCCCTCTAGTTGCCTCACGAACATGCTGATGTAGAAAACAATCATCCAATAAATCCACAAAAGCCCTGCTAGTGTGTGAGTAACAAGCCCCCAAATTCCAGTCAATATCTGGGAAATTAAAATCTCCCATTATAAGACTTTCTGATTTACTGGCCCACTCTATTTCCCTGTACAGTTCCTTATTATACTCATCAGAGTCATTAGGCCTATAGCACACTCCTACTCTCAATTTTGATCTCCCAATGCTTATGTCACACCAAACTGACTCAACACTGCACTGTCCAGCGATGTCGACTGGCTTCACTTCCTTGGTTTTTATGTGTTTCTTAACTAATAGCATAACCCCTCCCCCCTGTCTATCCTTTCTGTAGACGTTGTACTCCCCAAATAGCAGTTCTGCATCCCTTATATCTGTGTGACACCACTTCTCTGATATCCCAACAATGTCTGCCTTTGATGTTTTGAGCAATACCTCAAATTCATCAAATTTATTTACTAAACTCCTAGCATTGGTGTACACGCAAGTATACCTGCACCTGTTTCTATTCTTAGCTACCCTAACACAACCCATGTGTTTACTTGTACCGCAATGGCTCCCAGCAGTCTCTGAAATACCATGCATCTTGTTTTTTAGGCTTCTGCTTATTCTAATAGAAGCAGTGCAAGAATCTCTTTCACCTCTGCCAGTGGCTACTGTCAATCTATTGGTCTTTGTCTCCCCAAGCTAGCAGTTTTCCGACCCACCTAACACTGTCAGTGAAATTATTCTTTTAGGGATGAAATCCTTTATTTCACACTCCACTTTAAAATATTGTTTTATACCTTGGTTTTCCAATTAACGTGCTAAGGCTGTTCAAGAGAAGAATGTTGTATATCGTAATTTTATTTTATCTAAATGCCTACACAAATGCTCGCAACAATTGTAAAGCAGTTATATTAATCATATAACTGCTTTACAACCAGGCCAAACCAGATTTCGAACAGGCTATTTGTAGAAAGTGTGCTTCTTACCCAAATAGTACTCATGCATATTGATCTCTTGCCAAAACTGTTGGGTACAACTTTTGCCTGTCTCTATTCCCACCCCTATCAAAATCAGAAGGCTCTATTGCCACTTCATCCAAAGATAAAGCTGACCTGTTAGCATCCTATTTTTCATGTAGATCAATAGAAAATATTGATGACCTTGGAAAACTATCTCCCACCCTTCCCAATACACTCCATTCAATGTCTCCTGTGGTGTTCCACCAGAAGGATTTTGAACAATCTTGATGCTAAAAAAGCTCCAGGTCATGATGGTATTTCTCCACTTGTTCTCAAAACCTGTGCCCTGAACCTGCTCCTGTTGTGTGTCACTTTTTTTCACTTATTCCAAAGGTGCTTTCCCTTCTGCTTGGAAATTTGCTCATATCCATTCCTAAAAATGGTGACAAATCCCTCTCATCCAGTTATCACCTCATTACACTTACTTCTACTCTTTCTAAATTAATCGAGAAATTGATTAGCTGCTGTCTGTTAAACTATCTAAAAACCTACCATCTGATCTATTATCACTAATACAGATTCCATCAGCCAATCACTGATGATATTCTGGCTTATGTTACCCATCTATAGGTATGAGAGCATCCCTAGTCAGGGGAGGTCCCCATGGATTAGAGATGTGCAAATTTATCCCCAATTCACAAAGTGGATTCAAAGGGTGACACAAATAATTATAGACCTGTTAGTTTAACTTCTCTTCCAGGGAAAATAATGGACTCACTGGTTAAAGAGGTGATACAGGATCACCTAGATAAGACAGTAGTAATGCACACTGCTATGTAAAACTTAAGGACCAGTCAGGTTTTCACCTGAAACTTCTCATGGAAGAGGCCTGGACATGGAAAAAGCATACCAAAGGAATCTTGTGAGGCACAAAAATGATGAAGGAAACAACACTGACACAACAACAACGGAAACGAAACTGTACAGATCGACATTATTCAAAAATGGCAACATGGCACTGGCTGCCATGATACAGATGCATCACTGACAAAGATGGAACAAAGGGAAGAGGTGGTCCTCAGTAGGAGATATGGCCATCCCTAGTGTAGATGCAGACTTTGCACCGCCTGTCCATACTTAGAACAATGTTGTTAATAAGTTCTTGCGGTAACATCGTCCATTCCTCTGTCAGCGCTATCTTCAGCTCGTGAACATTTTCTGGTGGGTGTGGAAGTGCCGCTAGGCGTCTCCCCAGAGCATCCCATATGTATCCGACAGGATTTAGATCAGCGGAATGGACAGGCCAATTCGTACAAACAATGTTCTCACTTTCCAAAAGCATATCAACAGCTGCAGTGTGATGGGATGTGGCGTTATCATCCATAAACACGAACTCTGTCCAATGGCACTTCGGAACAGACTCACATAGGGAAAGATTACCTCAGTACAGTACCGGTTACAGTACTGGCTTCCAGTATCTGGAGTTGTGTATACCCATACAAGATAACGCCTCCCCAGACGGGAACACCTTGACCGCCATAATAATCCCTTTCGGTGATGTTTCCGGGGTGATACCGTGTGCCAACCTTTCGCCAGATTAGCTGACGTCCAGAATCGTTGCTTGAGATTGAATCTACTCTCATCGGTAAAGAGTACCTTACTCCATTGCGCTGCTGTCTAGTCTTCTGTTTGATGCACGACTGTAAATGGTGTCTCCAATGGGCAAGTGTTAAAGGGACACAGCGTACTGGCCGTCGGGCAAATGGTCTACATTTGTGGAGACGCCTGGCCACGGTAAACCGCAATATCCTGCATCCTGTGCAGCTGGTTTACAATGGATCCCACTGTTTTGTGTCGGTCACTCTTGGCCTGTAGGAGTATATAGTGGTCATCATTGGGTGTTGTTTTTCGTGGACGACCACCACTGGTCCTTTGAACACCTATACCTGTCATTCTGAAGGCCGACCACTTCCTTCAAAATGACAGGTAGAGTTGTTCAAAGTGAGATGGTGCTATGGGCGATACTGAAATCTGCAGCCACACTTCTCGCACTTCGACCTTACTAAAGCTTTCCAATTATTCAACCCCAGGTCGAATAATTGCAAATAACTGGCTTATTCCAATTTCCATTGGAATAAATGGCCAGTAGACATCATCCAGATGTTGTCTACTGGCTATTTCATTGTCTATAGCATTGTATGAAACCAATCGAGCATCTGTAACAATCGTGCTAACCATTTGGTAATTTGTACTTGCACTGGCTTTCTACTGAATGGCCACAGTTATGCAAATTGTCACAGGCTGTTTCGTTTAATTTTGTGGTTGTAACCCTTTAGGAATAGTGTTGGTCCTTAAGTTTTGCACACCAGTGTAGCTCAGACATAAGACACAGCATGGATTTGTTAAGGGAAGTCTTGTCTGACCAATTTTATTGGATACTACAAGTATATGATATCAAAATAATATTTTGATATCATATACTTGGATTACAGAAAAGCTTTCAATACTGTTCCATATGGAAGACTGCTTTACAGATTGGAGCAGTATGGCATTAAGGGCAATTTGCTGCAGTAGATTAAAGGATGGTTGAGAGAAGATGGTAGAGAGTGGTAATAAATGGACACTCTTCTACGTGGACTAATGTTATTAGCGAAGTCACCCAGGGTTTGGTGCTGGGTCCATTGTTTTGTATGTTTATCAATGATATCGATCAAGGTATATCAGGCTTAATGTCCACGTTTGCAGATGATACAACGGTTGGCAGGATTGTTAATGACAGTAAAGACAGTTGCTCTTCCAAATGGATCTAGATTAGTTGGGCAGATGGGCTGAGAAGTGGCAACTGAAGTTTAACATTGATAAATGCAAAGTATTCCATATGGGTAGCAGTAACCCAAGAGAAATGTACCACCTGTGTGGTACTACACTCAGGGAGTTGGAGAATGAAAAAGACCTGCGGGTAATTGTGCAGTCAGAATATGAAGTTCTTGGAGCAGTGCAGACAGGCTGCCAGAACAGGTCATGGAGTTTTGTCAATGATATATATAGGAATTTTGCTAGCAGAGACAAGGAGGTGATTATCCCTTTGTATAAGGCAATGGTCAGGCTACACCTTGAGTACTGTATACAAGTCTGGAGGCCTCATTTTAGGAAGAATGTAGAGTTGCTAGAAAGAGTACAGAGAAAGGCAACAAGATTGGTGAGAGGAAAAAAATTGTTGTCCTTACAAAGAAAGGCTTAAGTTCTGCAAGTTGCAGCATCTGGAGACTAGGTACTTGCAAGGTGATCTGATCTAGGTGTATAAGGCCTTGAATGGTTTGAGCAGGTTCAATGCTGATGGGATACTTCCGCTTGCTCAGATTAAGAACCTGAGGGGTCATAGATTCCAAACGAGGAAAGTCAGTTGTAGAATAGATGTGCGGAAGTTTGCCTTTAGCCAGCAGGTAGTTGATTGCTGGAACAGACTTCCATCTGTTGTTGTGGAAGTTGATAGCTTAAATAAATTTAAGGGTGAACTAGACAAACATTTGGAGTGACTGGATGGGTGAAATGGGAACGTTTTATTTATTTATTTATTTTTTGGCTGATGCTGGATAAGTTTGCTTTCTTGCGTCATATGCCTCAGCTAATGCTATGGACAAATTCATTGGAAAA
Organism: Mastigoproctus giganteus; assembly: GCF_048544385.1. Taxonomy (NCBI): domain Eukaryota; kingdom Metazoa; phylum Arthropoda; class Arachnida; order Uropygi; family Thelyphonidae; genus Mastigoproctus; species Mastigoproctus giganteus. Next base: position 8,777,937 of record NC_143584.1, read on the forward strand.
GTTTGGTGAAACTCAAGCAGTTGTTCTTGACATTTCAAAGGCTTTTGATCATGTTTGGTATAAAGGTCTTCTAAATAAGCGTCCATTACAAAAACTTTTTGTAATTGGGTATTCATTTTTCTTTCTGACTGCTCACTTTGGGTGATAGTAGATGTCTCTCTCTGCCTTTTAAACTTCTACACTAATACCGGTGTTTCTCAAGGTCAGTTCTTTCTCTCAATCTTTTTCTCTTGTATATTAATGACCTTCCATTGACTAGAAATCCTATCCATAGTTTTGCTGATGATAGCACATTGCATTCCACTTTCCAGTTTGAGAAACCTTGCCCTGCACGAACAGCTTCAACTTTTCAAATATCCAATACCAATTCCCTAAATGCTGATCTCCAGTGGGGCAAAGATAACTTAATTGATTTCAATCTTTACAAAACTCAGTCCTGTATTATATCACACAAAAAGAATTCTTCTGCGCCTATACTTATTTTCAATGACACTGATTTCTAGGCAAGATCATATATCTCTTGGAATTATCCTGATTTCTAATCTCTCTTGGCTTAAGCACATTACGAATATTGCTTCCTCTGCATCTAAAAAACTGGGTTTTCTATTTCGCTCTTGGGTTAACTTTTCTTCCATACAGCTGTTCACTCTGTACAAATTGCAAATCCACGCTACCATGGAATATTGTTGCCTCATCTGAATTAGTGCTCCCAAAACATCTCTAAGGATTCTAATTCCATTCAGAAGAGATCTGTTAGGTTAAATAATTACTCATTTCTAAGAGTCTCTCTCCACTCTTTGTCTCATAGACATTCTGTTTCTGCTATATGGATTTTCTATATATACTTGCATGGACACTTTTCATGGAGAATTATAGAAGCCAATTCTTCTGAATTGGCTTCTATAATTCTCTCTCCCCCCCCCCAAAGCAGTTCGAACATGTCACAATCATCAACATCATTTTACTTTCCAACTTCAAAGTCACAGAACTGACTTTTCTTCTTCCTCATTTATTCATTCAATTTCTGTTTTCTGGGAAAACCTTCATACATATTTCCTGAAAATTGCAATCAACAGAAGTTCAACTCTAAATTCAACAACTATCTTCTTTCAACTTCTCCACCTTTAACCGATGCGCTTCTCCACCTTTAACCCATGAGGTATTAGAACCTACAGTACTAAGTACTGTAAGTTCTAATACCTCAGTGTTTAGTGTTTTCATTAAAAAAAAAAAAAAAACAAAAAAAAAAAAAAACAAACCAGTTTTAACACCCAAGTTGATACCAAGGTTGGTATCGTTGTTAATGACAGTATGCTTGCAACAGGATCTAGAAAAGCAAGATAAATGGGCTGAGCGGCAGCTAAAGTTTAACATTGCATCATGGGTAGCAGTAATCCCCAAATAATGAACCAGCTTTGTGGTACTGCACCCAGGGTAGTGGAGAATGAAAAAGACCAGGAGGTAATTGTGCAGTGAGATATGAAGTTCTCTGATCAGTGCAGACAGGCTGCCAGGACATCCCATGGGGGATTTTGTCAATGATATACAGGAATTTTGTTAGAAAGGATAAGGAGGTGATCATCACTTTGTATAACACAATGGTTAGGCCACACCTTGATTACTGCATACAGCTTTGGAGGCCTAATTTTAGGAAGGATGTAGAGCTGTTGGAGCAGGTTAGCATTAGCAGAGGCATATAATGCAAGAAAGCAAGCTTATATAGCATCAGCCAAAAAAAAAAAAAAAAACCTTCCCAGTTCACCCATCCATTGACTCCAAATGTTTGTCTAGTTCTGCCTTGAACTTATTTAAGTTGTTGGAAATTTGTTTCAACAGTTGGAAATTTGTTTCAACTATCAACCACCCGTTGGCTAAAGGCAAATTTCCGCATGTATTCTTCTTGAATTTATGCCCTCTCAGGTGAGTAATCTGAGCAAGAGGAAGAATCCCATCAGCATTGAGCTTGTTCAAACCATTCAAGGTCTTATACACCTGAATTAGATCACCTCACAGGTGCTTAATCTCCAGTTGACACTGGGGCTCACATCTGGTGAGTATGGGCTTGGCACACCGAGGGTCCTGAGCTGGATATCATCATTCTTCTCTTTCTTGGTGATTCCTTTCCTCTCTCTCTCTCTGGTGCCACTTGTAGCCAGGTGGGCAGGAGCAGCAGTGTGTAGCATACGCTTCTTGATTAGACCGGGGTTCGAGCCTGTGCCCACCAAATATGGAGGATACGGAAAGGTCATGGAATGACCACCGTATATCCCTGGAGCAATATGGCCTTAGTCGCTAATGCTCCTAAAAACCAAATAACTCTCTCTTCGGGGTAACAATTTTTTTTTTTTTTTTTTTTTTTTTGGCTGATGGTATAGAGGAGGTAGAGATTGTAGAGATCAGGTACAGAGGAGGTAGAGTTTGGTGAGGATAACAAAGGAGTGTTCTTACCATTAAAGGCTTCAGTTCTGCAAATTGTAGGGTCTGGAGACTAGGCACCTGTGAGGTGATCCGATTGAAGTGTTTAAGGCTTTGAATGGTTTAAGCAAGCTCAGTTCTCGTGGTATTCTTCCTCTTGTTCAGATTATGCACTTGAGGGGACATAAATTCAAATTGAGGAAGAAAGGCTAAATGTCTTTAGTCAGCAAGTGGTTGATTGCTGGAATAAACTTCTATAGTAGTAGTAGTAGGGGCATGTTATGCAAGAAAGCAAGTGTATTAGCTTATGCAGCATCAGCCAAAAAAAAAAAAAAAAAATCACACCATTCCCTCCAAATGCCTGTCCAGTTCCTCCTTAAATTTATTCAACCTATCAACTTCCACAATGATAGATGGAAGTTTGTTCCAGCAATTAACCACTCGCTGGCTAAAGGCAAATTTCTGCACATCTATTCTACATCTGTCTTTTCTTAATTTGAATTTATGCCCCCCCCTTAGGTTCGTAATCTGAACAAGTGGAAGGATCCCATCAGAATTCATCGTGCTCAACCCATTCAAGGCCTTATACACCTCAATCAGATCACCGCGCAGGTGCCTAGTCTCCAGCCATTGCAATTTGCAGAACTTAAGCCTCTCTTGGTAAGAGGATCCCTTCATTCCCCTCACCAATCTTGTTGCCCTTCTCTGTACATGCTCAAGTAAATAATACATCCTTCCTAAAATGAGGCTTCCAGACCTGTACTCAAGGCGTGGCCTGACTGCCTTATACAGAGGGACAATCACCTCCTTCTCCCTGCTAGCAAAATTCCTATATATCATTGACAAAACCCCATGACCTGCCCTGGCAGCCTGTCTGCATTGCTCAGAAAACTTCATATCTGATGGCAGAATTACTCCCAGGTATTTTTCATTTTCTACCACCTTAAGTGTAGTACCACACAGTTGGTACGTTTCTCTGGGGTTACTTCTACCCATATGCAGTACTTTGCATTTGTCAAGGTTAAACTTCAGTTGCCACTTCTTAGCCCATCTGCCCAAATTATCTAGATCCTGTTGCAGTAGCACACTGCCATTACTGTCATTAACAACTCTGCCAACCTTTGTATCATCTGCAAACTTCGACATTAAGCCTGATATACCTTCATCAATATCATTGATAAATATACAAAACAACAGTGGACCTAACACCGAACCCTGTGGGATTCCACTAATAACATTAGTCCACGAAGAGCAGCACCCATTGATTACCACCCTCTGTCTTCTCCCTTTTATCCATTGTAGCACTTACCCTTAATACCATCCTGTTCCAATTTGTACAATAGTTTTACATGCGCAACAGTGTCAAAAGCTTTCCTGAAATCCAAATATATGATATCAAAATTATTTTTTGCCTCCAGTTCCTTTGTAACCACATCATAATATCCTATCAAATTTGTCAGACAAGACTTTCCCTTAACAAACCCATGCTGTGTCTGAATTATTGCTACAGTCTTGTCTAGATGATCCTGCAATGCATCTTTAACCAGTGACTCCATTATTTTACCCGGAATAGAAGTTAAACTAACTGGTCTGTAATTACTTGTCACCCTTCGATCCCCCTTTGTGAATTGGGAATACATTTGCACGTCTCCAGTCCGTGGGAACCTCCCCTGAGTCCAAGGATGCTCTCATAATTATGGCTAAGGGTTTGCTTAGTTGCTTTGCCTCCTCTTTTAATATAACTGGATAGATCCCATCCACCCCAGGTGCTTTTCTTATGTTTAACTTCAACAATTTCTCCTCCACTTTGCTTTCAGTTATTACAAAATCATTAAGTATTCTGCTACAATTTGATAACTTTCTGCCATTTTCAAACCTTAATAATTCCTCATGTGTGAATGTAGATGCAAAATACTCATTCAGATTGTTTGCTATCTGAGCAGGATCATCAACAGTCGATCCATCGATGTCAAGTGGACCAATCAGATTCATCCCCTTCCTTTTAGAGTTTATATAAGTAAAGAAATCCTTGCTGTTTTTCTTAGCATCTTTTGCCAAGGATTTCTCGTAATCTGCCTTCGCCTGCCTAACCTCCTTTGTGACCTGATTACAGACTAGCTTATATCTGCGATAGGCTTCTGAGTCGCTTGATAATTTATATGTCGTTGTATACGTCGATAGCTTAAATTCAAAGAACTAGACAAATTTGGTGTGTGCGCGCACGTGCGCTGATTCTGTGTGAGCTTTCTTTCTTTCATCATATGCTAACATTTTCACTTTTAGTGATTTGTTGAATTTCTTTCAGTGTAATTTTGATTGAAGTGAGGTCTCCATAGTTTGGGTGGTCAAGTACAAAAGTGCATTTGTTTTGAGTGACCAGGGTTCAACTAGCAGGACCACCAAATATGACATACAATTCTTGTATTCTCTCTCTCTCTCTCTCTCTCTCTCTCTCTCTCTCTCTCTCTCTCTCTCTCTGACCTTATGTATTCATCCCACAGTATAAACAGAATTTATTTATTTATTGATATTTAGTTACAGAATTGAAAAACAAATCGGTTTTATCCTGAGTTTTTGAGTAATTGGCTTTTTGGGACAGCACGAAATATACGAAATGCATAAGAAAATGCAGTCATCTGTGAAATGAGTTCTAATCAATTATCTCAGCTACATAGTGTTTTCATTTTTATTACTGGTTTTGTGCACTTAATTTTGTAATAATGGCTTTGTCCTGGCATAATAACTTTATCAGTGGGAGTCTCTCTCGCTCACATTGTATTCTGAAATTAAATTAGCATTGGCATTAGTAGAGGCATATAATGCAAGAAAGCAAGCTTATGCAGCATCAGCAAAAAAAAAAAAAAAAAAACCCTCCCATTTCACCCCTCCATTCAATCCAAATGCCTGTCCAGCTCAGCTTTAAATTTATTTAGGCTATCACCTTCCACAACAAAAGATGGAAGTCTGTTCCACCAGCCAACTACCCACTGGCTAAAGGCAAATTTCTGCACATCTATTCTACAACTGTCTTTCCTCAATTTGACCCCCCCCCCCAGGTTCTTAATCTGAGCAAGAAGAAGAATCCCATCAGCATTCAGCTTGCCTCAACCCATTCAAGGCCTTATACACTCAGTCAGATCACCCTACATGTGCCTACTCTCCAGGCATTGCAATTTGCAGAAATTAAGCCTTTCTTGGTAAGAGTACCGCTTTGTCCCCCTCACCAAACTTGTCCTTCTTTGTACTCGTTCCAGCAACTCTACATCCTTCCTAAAATGAGGCCTCCAGACTTGTACCTTGATCAGCTAAGGTTCTTTTGACAGTACTCAAGGTGCAGCCTGACCATTGCCTTGGAAAATGGGATAGTCACCTCCCTGTCCCTGCTATAAAAATTCCTATACATCATTGACAAGACTATGACATGCCCTGGCAGCCCATCTGCACTGCTCAGCGATCTTCATATCTGACTGCATAATTACTCCCAGTTTCCACTTCCCAGAGTGTAATACCACATAGTTGGTACATTTCTCTTGGGTTATTGCTACCCATATGCAGTACTTTGCATTTGTCAATGTTAAACCTCAGTTGCCACTTCTCAGCCCATTTTCCCAACTTATCTAGTTGGAGTAGAATACTGTCTTTACTGTCGTTAACAACCCTGCCAACCTTTGTATCATCTGCAAATTTGGACATTAAACCTGATATAACTTCATCAATATCATTGATGAATGCACAAAACAACAATGGGTCTAGTACCGAACCCTAGGAAACTCCACTAATAACATTAGTCCACAAAGAGCAGTCCATTGATTATCACCATTTATAATAGAACTTGTACTTATATCTGTTGTATTAAAAAAAGTAAGAGATTACCTCAATCTTTTTCGTGGAATGCTTCCAGTCAATTCTCTCGACGTGTAACGAATAAAATAAGATGAAAAAAAATAATTAATGAATTCCTCACTCATAGAGATACGACCAAATTTGATGCGCAATGGAATCGAGAGCCCCAACCTGACCCCGAAACACATCAAACCACTGCAGCAAGACGATGAGTGTGAGAAGATAATGTGTCATAATAAATAATTAAAACCACTTCCAATAATAAATAATTAAAATCACTAATAAAATGACAAATAAAATCACGATTAAAAAAGATTAAAATCACAATTAAAATTAAAATTTGGATGAACACTCAAATTAAATGAAATGCATAGCTGTTTCCCTTCCTTAAGCGGACCATGCTTTTTGGCTAATCGCCATGTTCACAGGATGGGAATATTGCAAAGTGTTTGTGTGTGGCTCTTAAATAGAGAGATTATTTGTATTGACGCATGCGTAAAAAAGACCAGAAATCCAAAATTAAGTAAGGACGTTGCACTTTGATAGGATTTGTGTAGTTCGTTTCAAGCGTTTCAGCGATCAATAATTTTATGTAATTGTGTTGTAAGTTTAAAATTTCTGCTTTATTGAATAGGAATACAATGCTTTTTTTTTTGAGACGAATGGTACGCAACGGTACTGCATACTGGCACCTTTATTAACAGTGACTTGTGACATTTGGATGCAGTATACTTCGAAATTTGTAATATTCCGTAAATTTTTTTCACATGTTTACCTGCTATTCAAATAAGCTTAAAATCAACGAAATTTGCATTTTTTACTGTCTATTGTTAAGATATTTTTATATAAAACTGTATAACCATTTTTAAAATTCTAAATTACTCAGTTGGACCTCTGTTTAACAAAGTCCTTTTATAGCGAATTATTTTGACTTCCCCGTGGAAGTTATATTTAAACTACTTTCCGTTGAGCGAAGAAAATTTTCATATAGCGAACGGATTGGGAGAGAATTAACTCGGTACGCACTTCTTGCATTTCTGGCATTCAGGCAATTTAGGCAGTTAGTCCAGCTACACGAATTAAGAGAGCTAAAGCATTCTACAACTTAGTGGTACCTGGTAAAACCTATCCGACCACCTGTCCCACATGTGGAGGAGACACACTAGACAAGAGCGAGCAGATCAAGGTGTGTTCCCAATGGGCTCTGGCCCATCTTCTACTGCAGTGGTGTCCAACCTTTTCCCATACCATACAGTGGCCATTTTCAAACAAAATATTCGAAAATTTTATTAAATACAATACACAATTACATTTACTGAACAAAACATTTAATGAGAATTTTTTTCATAAATAACAAATTTTAAAATGCTGTTTTAGTTCACTTTCCTTGCAGTTGGAGACCTCTGTGAATCAACTGTGTAAGCCCCGCTTTCAAGAATTAGAAAAGTGATTTTCTTTTACCCCGACAAATAATCATCTGTTTCACGGAAGTGCGTTATCCACATTTTTTCGTAAATTTTTCCCTATCTTTCCCTTTGCCGACCGGGCTAGCCAAGTGGGTAAAGTACCTGCCCGGCAACCCAAAGGTCGCGGGTTCGATTCCCGCCTCGGGCTTGGATCAAAGTACTGCAAAAACCTTGGGAGGTGCAATATGGCCACAGAAGCCGATGCGCCAACAACTACCAAATCAAAAAAAAAAAAAAAAAATCTTTCCCTTTCACCTGCGAGACTTCTTTTCTTCTTTTCCTTGGTCTGATTACTGTTTCAAAACTTCTGATGTCAACGTTTGCTCAGATCGTGTCAGTGAAGTTATTCTTGCAGGAATGGAATCCTTTATCCCACACTTCACTTTAAAATCTTGTCCTTTATCTAAACCTTGGTTTTCCAATAAATGTGCTAAGGCTGTCCAAGAGAAGAATGTTTCATATCATAATTGGCTTGTTTCTAATTCTTCAGTTTCATTTTTTGCCTACACCAAAGCTCGCAACAATTGTAAAGCAGTTATTAATCAGTCCAAACTAGAGTTTGAACAGGCTAAGAGTAGAAAACTTGCTTCTTGCCCTAACGGTAGCCGAGCATTCTGGTCTCTTGCCAAAGCTATTGGCCGCAACTTTTGCCCATCTCTGCTCCCACCTCTGTCCAAACCAGATGGTTCTGTTGTCACTTCAGCCAAGGATAAAGCTGACCTGCTAGTATCCCATTTTTCTTTGAGCTCATGTATTAATGATCTTGGTAAAACACCTCCCACCATTCCTAACATGCTCCATTCAATGCCTCCTGTGGTCTTCCGTCAAAAGGATATCAGAAGGATTTTGATGAATCTTGATGCTAAGAAAGCTCCAGGTCCTGATGGTATTTCTCCACTTGTTCTCAAAACCTGTGCTCCTGAAATTACTCCTATTCTTTGCCGCCTTTTTTCACTTTCTTATTCCAAAGGTGTTTTTCCTTCTGCTTGGAAATTTGCTCATATCCAGCCAGTTCCTAAAAAGGGTGACAAATCCCTCCCATCCAATTATCGTCCCATTGCAATTACTTCTACTCTTTCTAAAGTAATGGAGAAATCAATTAACCGCCAACTCTTAAATTACCTAGAAACCTTCCGTCTGATCAATGATCGCCAGTATGGATTCCGTCAGTGTCGATCCACTAGTGATATTCTGGCTTATGTTACCCATTTATGGACTAATTCAATGGAAAGGTTCGGTGAAACACAAGTAGTTGCTCTTAACATCTCAAAGGCTTTTGATCGTGTTTGGCATAAAGGTCTTCTAAACAAGCTTCCATCTTATGGTTTTCCAACTGTTTTTAGTAATTGGTTATCCAGTTTTCTCTCTGATCGCTCACTGAGGGTGATGGTAGATGGCTCTGTCTTCTAACTTCTCCACTAATGCCGGTGTCCCCCAAGGTTCAGTTCTTTCCCCCACTCTTTTCCTCTTGAATATCAATGACCTTCTTCCATTGACTGGAAATCCTGTCCATAGTTTTGCCGATGATAGCACATTGCATTCAACTTTCCATTTTGAGAAACCTTGTCCAGCTCAATCAGCTTCAAGTTCTCAAAAATCTGCTGCCAATTCCTTAAATGCCGATCTTCAGGTAATTCTCCAGTGGGGCAAAGACAACTTAGTTGATTTCAACCCTGCTAAAACTCAGTCTTGTCTTATATCTCACAAAAAGGATTCTTCTGCTCCTATGCTTATCTTTAGTGACACTCCGATTTCTAGGCAAAATGATATATCTCTTTTGGGGATTACCCTGACTTCTAATCTCTCTTGGCACAAGCACATTACAAATATTGCTTCCTCTGCATCTAAAAAACTTGGTTTTCTCTTTCACTCTCGGCATTACTTTTCTTCCAAACAGCTGCTCACTCTGTATAAATCGCAAATCCGCCCTGCCATGGAATATTGTTCCCACATCTGGGGTGGTGCCCCCAAAACCTCTCTCAGGCTTCTTGATTCCATTCAGAAGAGGGCAGTTAGGTTAATTAATGATTCATCTCTAACAGAGTCTCTCCACTCGCTTTCTCATAGACGCACTGTTTCTGCTGCATGCCTCTTCTACAGATACTTCCATGGGCACTGTTCTTCTGAATTGGCTTCTATAATTCCCACTCTCTCTTTCAAAACAGTCCAAACACGTGCCGCCACCAGCCAACATCCATTTACTGTCTAACTTCAAACCCACAGAACTTTTCATCTTCCTCATTTATTCATTCAACTGCCGTTTTCTGGAACACCCTTCCTTCATACGTATTTCCTGAAAATTACAATCTACAGAAGTTCAAGTCCAATATCAACAAATATCTTCTTTCGTCTTCTCAACCTCCAACCCAAGCACGGTACTAAGTAATATAAGAGGTTCTAATACCTCTCGTGTTTGGGGTTCTCATAAAAAAAAAAAAAAAATCTATGTTTACACGGTCGCAGAACCTGAATATCCTAATGACACCGACATTTTGGACAGTTTTTCAAAAAAAAAGAAAAGAAAAGAAAAAATTCAAATTTAAGAACTAGTGACAATACCGATGACGAGAGACTGAAAACGAGGACAATGAAGGTATAATCCTTCTAAACATGAATTGTTGTAATTTGGTGAAAGCGAAGTTAGAAAATCATCAGTTAGGTTACAGTTAAATGAAAGGTATGCAATTCATGGATACCTATTTGATAAGAAGGTTTCGGAATAATTTGATGAATGCTAGGAGTACCAGTTTCATAGTGAATGTGAATGAGGATTTTCACAAATGAATCTGATCGTCAGCCCAACCAGCCCTTCGTTGATGACAAAAACAGTTTCTTCACTGCTGTTTCTTAAAATTGTAGAGCCGCAACTGACCCGCTTCAATCCAGAAAAATATGTCATTTCATGGCTGCTTCGGAAATGTCATTCAACAACCAACACACAAAGAGGAAGAAAAGAAGTCGGCAACCTGTGGCTTGCGAGCCGTATGCAGCTCTATTAACAAAGGCACGTGATGCAAGAAAGCAAGCTTATATAGCATCAGTCAAAAAAAAAAAAAACCCCTTATTTCACCCATCCACTCACTCCAAATATTTGTCAAGTTCTGCCTTGAATCTATCAACTTCTACAACAACAGATGGAAGTTTGTTCCAGCAATCAACCACCCGCTGGCTAAAGGCAAACTTCTGCACATCTATCCTACAAGTGTCTTTCCTCAATTTGAATTTATGCCCTCTCAGGCGATTATTCTGAGCAAGAGGAAGAATCCCATCAGCATTGAGCAAGCTCAAACCATTCAAGGATTTATACACCTCAATCACGTTACTGTGGTTCTTTAACTTTACAGCTCACATGAAACAATTTGAAATGGAGTTCAAGAGGACTTAAAAATCAAGGACATGTGAAGTGGAAATAAAATGCCTTAAAACTTGAAATTGAGGATTTGTGTAGAATTGCAAGGCTGCCTTTGCAATTCTACACAAATGGACGGTGATAGATGAGTTTAAAATGCAGACCAAATTGTGTTCGATGCGTGGAGTAGCTTACCGGACTCGTATAAATTTGAAAATATTTGCGTTTGGACCTCTCTGTTTTTGGTTCTATGTATTTCTGCGAGTAAATATTTTTGAACATGAACTATATTAAAAATAAATCAAGAAACTGTCGTCTGAACAATGCGAGCATGTTTAAAGCTCAGCATGTTTAATTATGACATACTCAGATGATGTTGAGAGACTTGCTCAAGAAGTTGAGCGAGTCTTTCAACATCAAAATTCACATTAATTTGTACCTAATTGGATGTTTGTTACGTTTTTTCAGTATTAATAAATAATATTTCAAAATATATTTTTTAATATATTCCCACTTCCCACTATTCCATTTCTTAAACAACTCTCACCTCCCCCCACTCCTAGTTTGAGCTGAAGTGTGACTCTTCGGATTCTCTCTCTCTCTCTTTTTTAATTAGATCAAAAATGGCTCTTCACTCAATAAAGGTTGCAGCCTGTTGGCATAGGGTGTTTATGCCAACTTATTTTACGCACATTTTACTTATTTTTTTATATACTTGAATAATAAATTTATGCTTAATAAACTGTGTTAATATACTTAATTTGTTGTTCTTATTCTTAAAACATTACTACTAAAGTAACAATATCAGAAAAAAAAATTTTTAGAGTACTTTTCGTATTCTTTTAATTTTCAATTTTTCCTGATAGCAAAGAATGAGTACTGGCACACGTTTTTTTACAAAAAAAGCACTGGAAATAAGTGACCATCATTGACCTCATGAAAGGCAAACTCCAACGTGTTTGCGCATGATGTGCGGATGGAAGAGCATGTTGCTTGACGTGTAAATCTAAAGTACAACGAGTGGACCCCTCGTATGATGAATCACGCTGACTACATGAAATCTTGTATACAAGATCATTTACCTGTGCCGAGCAAGAAGGAAGAACTGTGATTTTTTTAATATATTATGTAGCTTCTGCATGGGCCTGGCTATAATTTTGAATTCAGTATTTCTAAAACGTAGTCAGTGTGATTCATCATACGAGGGGGTCCACTCGCTGTACTTTAGATTTATGTGTCAAGCAATATGCTGAATTGCTTGACATTACGTGTCAGGCAACGTGAAAGGCCAACTCCGATGTGCAGACGCATCGGAGTTGGCCTTTCATGCGGTCAGTGATGGCCATGTATTCCTATTCAATAAAGCAGAAATTTTAAACTTACAACACAATTACATAAAATTATTGATCACTGAAATGCTTGAAATGAAACTACACAAATTCTATCAATGTGCGATGCCCTTACCTAATTTTGGATTTCTGCTGTTTTTTACGCATGTGTTAATACAAATAATCTCTCTATTTTAAGAGCCACACACACAAGCACTTTGCGATATTCCCATCCTGTGAACACAGTGATCAGCCAAAAAGTGTGGTCTGCTTAAGGAAGGGAAACAGCTGTGCATTTCGTGTAATTTGAATGTTCATCCAAATTTGAATTGTGATTTTAATCTTTTTTAATAGTGATTTTAATTATTTATTCTGACACAGTGTCTTCTCTTCTCACACTCATGGTCTTGCTGCGGTGGTTTGATGTGTTTCGGGGTTGGGTTTGGGGCTCTCGGCTTTCAATTCCGTTGCATGTCGAATTTGGTCGTATCTCTATGAGTGAGGGAATTCGTTAATTCATTTTTTTCATCTTATTTTTTTCGTTACATTTGGAGAGAATTGGCTGGAAGCATTCCACAAAAAAGATTGAGGTAATCTTACTTTTTTTTTATATATTGAAAAATCATGGAAGTTATTGAGCCTTGCAGCTCTGAAATTTTTTATTATATCTGTTGTGTATAAGTGTTCTGTGTAATAGAAATTACAGCTGTTATATTGTAAATTAAAAAAAAAAAAACATTTTATTATTACTATTTATTTAGCTAATGCATTTATCTCCCGAAGAAGCTCGTGGTAGCATGTCAGACAAATATATTCCCTCATTGCCAAGTAAGTGTTTATGAAGAGGAAACATAGCTTGTTAACAAACACAGTCGATTCCAGTTATTTGGGACACATCGGGACTAGTGCATTTTGGCTCAATTAAGCGGCTGCCCCAATTATCTGAAGTTTCACATAAATAGTTAAAAATACAATGCGTCCCCTTTACAATTGATTCACTGTACAATCAAATCACGTTACGATGGAGTCACCATTGTAAAGTACTGTTCAGTATACGATGTGTAATAAGCACCAGTCATTGTGATCACGTTTGTGAATTGAATTTTAATTCAATTAAACAGCAATTCTAATTAGGGAAAATAGGAGGAATATTATCCACAGGCTATAAGAGTAAAGTATATTAAGTACAGATTTACCCTTTATTACCTTACAAATTAAAAAATTAAGTGATATGTGAAATTCGGAAGAATATACGTGATAATTGGAAGAATTAATACATACTGTAATATGTACATACTAACTAAACTAGTTGACATTTCTGTTCACTGTTATTTGTGGGTGGGAATTAAAATTTAAAACGGTAAAAAGTTAAGCAATCAATAACAAAGAACACGGCACACACAAATTGCAAGTAACACAATATGCACAAGTGAGAACGGAGTAACAAATTACAAATCTTTAAAAATAGGAATGAAGAGAAGATTATGAAAATTAATTTTTTTATATGATTGAAGATTCCATAGAATGTGTAAACAAACCCATTTTACCATAATAACCCACAGAATTCCAGCTGTTGGTATTATCCCAAATTCAATAAGATCAAGTTTACTATCAGTTTATGATAGATTTCACTAACACAAAAGCCCAATAAACAGGCGACTTCTAATTGTTTTTATTGTTTTATGGTTATGACCTCCAGAAATCTGACTGAACTACGTGGTATGGTCGGAGACAATTGTAGGGTAATCTTCAGTGCTGCGGTCTCCTGCCCCGATTAAACGGCATTTTGTCCCAATTAAGCGAAGTAAACTCTGGCTATTTTCTCTATTGGGTTCTGTTTTTTAAGATTTGCCCCGATTAACCGGTGGCCCAAATAACTGGAATCCACTGTATTATATAATCATGTCTGGATGTTTAGTTAATGAGAATTTATAGTTAATAAATTTATGATTTATAACTGCTTTTTAATGTTTTACTGAAGGGAAATATTAAAAATGATAACCCATTTACCTATTTTTTTTTTCCCCCAGCCCCTATTTTAGTCTCATCGCTGCTTCAGGGCTTGCTTCAGCTGTCTTCATATGGTTTATGTTGTTTTAACAAAGTGTGTCGTTTCTGCTGTCACTGTACCCACATTAGTAAAATATTTTTGCCAATCCTGCTTATTTTGGTCTTTATATTTTCGTCAGGATTGCTTTAATTTTCTTTGCTGCTTAAATGAATATTGATTGATGTAATTTTATTTTGGTTAAATAGTGAAGTCTCTTCATATGATTTTTATTTCATATCACTATTGGACGGATGGATATGGAGTGTATGGTTGGCCAAGAAGAGATGGAAGTTGATAAGTTGCAACTTATCAATTTCCATATCTCTTCTTCCCCTTCCATATAATTTATGATTCAGAGACAGAATTTTAAAGAGAAACTTGATCAGCTAAGGTTCTTCTGTGACATTGACAGTTTTGAAATGAAAGTATACAGAATGATTGATAGAAGTATAATGGAAAATTCCTAGAAGAGAGATACCTTGAGGTTATGCTGGATAGTTTCTTTATTAGAGTGAATCTTCCTATATGGATTCCAAACAACAGAGGCATAGTTGATGTCTTTTTAGAAAGACAATGTCTAAATTTTTATCCTCAAATTATAGAATACTTCCTAAGGATGACATTTATGAATTTATGATTTTAGTAATTTTTCCTGAAGTATTTAGGTTGACTAATACTTGATGATCTGGAAAGTTTGATAGAAGAGCAAAGTGCAGGATGGTGCTCTCAAGAGAAGACTGCTATGCTGCTGGAGTCCAAAACTACTTATATATTTGAAAAGCAATCTAGTTTTTGTTGAATTGTGGTACAGATATTAATGCGCTGACCGGTAAAGTGCCTGCCTGGCAACCCAAAGGTCGCGGGTTCGATTCCTGCCTTGGATCACAGTAAAATGCAAAAACTTTGGGAGGTGCATTATGGCCATAGAAGCTGATGCACCAACAACTAACAAGGAGAAAGAAAGATATTAATGCAGCTTGCTGTGTATTAAAATTAAACTGTTTAGTATCAAAAATCCTTGTGATACTGTTTTGGAGAGAAACTATTGGGGTGTGGTACTAGTAATAGTATTTGCCATATAGTGCAAGAAAGCCATAGGTTTTTGCTGCACCGTCAAAAAAAAAAAAAAAAAATTCAGAGGATTGAATCTTTGGAAATATGGTGCTGAATAATTATAAGGCCGTTACCAGTAATCGAGGTAAGTGAAAGAAAAAACGAACAAGACAAATAAGTGTTTTCTGCTGTGGACTTGAAAGATTTTTTGTAATACTTTTGCAGTTATTCAAAGTTAACATTGCAAAAGGGTGATCTTTGTTGTGCATGAGGTAAGAAGAGAATTTCTATTGATGATGAGTTGTTGTGTTATGTTTTCAGACTTTCTAGAAGAGATAATGTTTGGTCTTTCTTTGAACAGGTTAACTAATTCTCCTGGAAGCCACAACAAACATGGGATTCAAACAGTCTAATGATTAGCCGAAGGACAAGTAATGACAAAGGAGGAGTAAGATAGGAAACAGATTTTCACTGCACAAATGTCGATAGATATTTTATACTCAGAAGCAAAAAGATTTTTGATGTTGTTTAAAAGTTGGTTGTGGGACCCGGTATGGAAAGAAAGATTTTTGTCATTATGCACATACTTAGCATTAGCATTAGAAGAGGCATGTGTTGCAAGAAAGAAAGCTTGTATAGCATCAGCCAAGGTGGGGGGGGGGAAACCTTCCCATTTCACTCATCCATTCACTCCAAAAGTTTGCTTAGTTTAGCCTTGAATTTATTTAAGCTGACAACTTCCACTACAACAAATGGAAGTTTGTTCCAACTATCAACCATCTGCTGATTAAAGGCAAATTTCCACACATATATTTTACAGTTGGTTCAGTTTCCTCAGTTTGAATTTATGTCCAGAGTAAACTCATCAGCATTGAGCTTGCTCAAACCAATCAAAGCCTTATACACCTCAGTTAGGTCACCTGCGAGGTGACCTAACTGAGGTGTATAATGTACCCTTCACTGATCTTACAATATAATGGATACACTATTGCAGAGCCATCTGCAATAGCCAATGCTCTTGGGGAAACATTCTCAAACATATCTGGAATATTTTCCTATTCCCCAGAGTTCTTGGTCCTGAAACATAAAAAGAAAAACAGTCACTAAATTTCACACCGAAAGGCCTTTGTCCCTACAACGTGCTTTTCACTCCGTAGGAACTAAAAGGAGCTCTATCTTTCCAAGGCAAGTGCTGTTGGATCAGATGGCATTCGTTATGAAATGCTTAAACACCTCTCACCAACATCTATGGATGGCCTGCTTGTTCTGTATAACAGAATCTATATAAAAGAAAGCAATTTCTGGGTTCCTGGCACGTGGCAATTGTGCTTGCCTTTACAAAGCCAGGAAAGGATCCTAAATTCCCTACTAATTACCGTCCTATAGCTCTGACTAGCTGTCTATGCAAAATCGTAGAGAGAATGGTTAATTTTGAGTTAATGTGTATTTAGAATCGAATGATCTTCTCTCCAGCATCCAGTGCAGCTTCTGAAAAAACAGATCGACTCTTGATCACTTAATTAGACTGGAAACATGCATCCGGGATGCTTTCCTAAAACGAGAACATTTGGTGTCAGTGTTCTTTGATATGGAGAAAATGTATGACACAACTTGGAGATTCGGCATCTTAAAAGATTTGCATAGCCTTAGTCTTAGAGGGCATCTCCCTATTTTTATTAAAAACTTTCTTGCCAACCGATCTTTCCAAGTTATATTAAAGGAGGCGGCAAAGCAACTAAGTAAACCCTTAGTCGTAATTATGAGAGCATCCTTGGACTCGGGAGGTTCCCACGGACTGGAGATGTGCAAATGTATCTCCAATTCACAAAGGGGGATCGAAGGGTGACACGAGTAATTACAGACCAGTTAGTTGAACTTCTGTTCCGGGTAAAATAATGGAGTCACTGATTAAAGATGCATTGCAGGATCATCTAGACAAGACTGCAGCAATAATTCAGAAACAGCATGGGTTTGTTAAGGGAAAGTCTTGTCTGTCAAATTTGATAGGATATTATGATGTGGTTACAAAGGAACTGGATGCGAAAAATAATTTTGATATCATATATTTGGATTTCAGGAAAGCTTTTGACACTGTTGCGCATGGAAGACTGTTGTACAAATTGGAGCAGAATGGTATTAAGGGTAAGTTGCTACAATGGATAAAAGGATGGTTAAGTGTTAGAAGGCAGAGGGTGGTAATCAATGGGTGCTGCTCTTCTTGGACTAATGTTATTAGTGGAGTCCCACAGGGTTCGGTGTTAGGTCCACTGTTGTTTTGTATATTTATCAATGATATTGATGAAGGTATATCAGGCTTAATGTCGAAGTTTGCAGATGATACAAAAGTTGGCAGGGTTGTTAATGACAGTAATGGCAGTGTGCTACTGCAACAGGATCTGGA
Source organism: Mastigoproctus giganteus (assembly GCF_048544385.1). Lineage (NCBI taxonomy): Eukaryota > Metazoa > Arthropoda > Arachnida > Uropygi > Thelyphonidae > Mastigoproctus > Mastigoproctus giganteus. The sequence goes on from NC_143584.1 coordinate 8,795,842, forward strand.
TAATTTGGGCATATGGGCTAAGAAGTGGCAACTGAAGTTTAACCTTGACAAATGCAAAGTACTATATATGGGTAGAAGTAACCCCATAGAGACGTACCAACTGTGTGATAGAAAGGTGGTAGAAAATGAAAAAGACCTGGGAGTAATTGTGCAGGCAGATATGAAGTTTTCTGAGCAATGCAGACAGGCTGCCAGGGCAGGTCATGGGGTTTTGTCAATGATATATAGGAATTTTGCTAGCAGGGAAAAGGAGGTGATTATCCCTCTGTATAAGGCAATGGTCAGGCCACGCCTTGAGTACTGCGTACAGGTCTGGAGGCCTCATTTTAGGAAGGATGTAGATTTACTTAAGCGTGTACAGAGAAGGGCAACAAGATTGGTGAGGGGGAACGAAGGGATCCTCTTACCAAGAGAGGCTTAAGTTCTGCAAATTGCAGTGGCTGGAGACTAGGCACCTGCGCGGTGATCTGATTGAGGTATATAGGGCCTTGAATGGGTTGAGCACGCTGAATTCTGATGGGATCCTTCCACTTGTTCAGATTACAAACCTAAGGGGGCATAAATTCAAATTAAGAAAAGACAGATGTAGAATAGATGTGCGGAAATTTGCCTTTAGCCAACGGGTGGTTAATTGCTGGAACAAACTTCCATCTGTCGTTGTGGAAGTTGATAGGTTGAATAAATTTAAGGAGGAACTGGGCAGGCATTTGGAGGGAATGGTGTGGTGTTTTTTTTTTTTTTTTTTTTTGGCTGATGCTGCATAAGCTCATACATTTGCTTTCTTGCATCACATGCCACTACTACTACTACTAGTTCGTGTGGGATCTTTACTCTCTCACTCCTTTGCCGAGAGGAGGGAGTACCACAAGGATCAGTATTAAGTGTCACGCTTTTTGCCATCAAAGTAAATTCCATCACAGAACAGCTTCCTACAACTGTAAACAGTGCCCTCTATGTTGATGACTTTAGCATATTTTGTCAGTCATACAACATGAGGGTTATTGAAAGACAACTGCAACAAGCCATTAGTTGCCTTAATTCCTGGGCACTTGCTTATGGATTCAGGTTCTCGCTGCAGAAGACTGAGTACACTTTTGTCGTAAGTGTAATCTTCATCCTGAACCTGATTTAAGGCTCGGACAAAATGCTATTCCAGTAGTGTCAGACACAAAATTCTTGGGACTCGTGTTTGATAAAAAGTTGACCTTTCTAGAACATATTCGTCAACTCCGTACAAAGTGCACAAGAGGACTAAATATTCTTCATACTCTCTCTCTCTCTCTCCTCTACGCGCTGGGGGAGCAGACAGTTGTGCACCTTACTACGTATTTATCGTGCACTTGTACGATCCAAACTAGATTTCGGGTCCTAGGTATCGTCAGCCAGAGACAGTGTCCTTCGATCGCTGTACCCTGTCCACCATCAGGCTATCCGTATCACTACTGGAGCATTTCGAACATCTCCTGTCCAGAGCTTATACGTCGAAGCAAACGAACCACTGTTATCATTTCGACATAAGCAGTTGTCTTTAAACTATGCTTTAAAACTGAAATCCCTGCCAGACCATCCTACGTGGACATCCGTTTTTGAGTCATGTTGGGAAAATTTGTACAATACCCGTCAGACTGCCAACCGACCTTTTGGTATTCTTGTCCAAGAGCTACACAGAGTTTAACATCATGGTAGACAAGGTTGCATAAACACCAAAGCAAACTCTTCCACCCTGGCATGCTCATACCCATCATCGACTTTTCCCTTAAGAAATGGGTAAAGTCTGAGATTCCATCATCTGTCTACCTGCAGCTCTATTCAGCACACCGAGTTGAGCACTCCGACTTCCTGCCAGTTTACACAGACAGCTCGAAGTTGGAATTATGTGTAGGATCTGCTGTTGTCTTTCCGGACACTATAATATCTCAGCAGATTCTTCCTGAATCCAGCATATACACTGCAGAGCTGCATACTGTAGAGTTAGCTTTGGATCACATTCGAACTTGTCAATGCCAAAGGTCAATAATATATTCTGATTTGAGTGAATTACAAGCTTTATCTTTGAGACAACTCCCATACAGTTCTCTGTCGGGTTCAGCAGAAGATACATTCTCTTCATGAACACAAGTTTGATATCCACTTCTGTTGGATTCCTAGCCACATGGGGAAAGGATTTGGCTGACACTGCAGGCAAATCAGCAGCTCCCACTAATAATCTTTGCCTGTCAGTCCTCTATACAGACTACAGGCAAATAATACACAATATTTCCAATGGCAAGAACTATGGCATAGAGAGAGAACAAATAAATTATACCAGATAAAGCCTGTAATAGAAACACAGCAGTCCAATCTGCACAGGAATCATAGCGAGGAAGTTCTTGCTCGACTCCACATAGGACACAGTCATCTAACACATTCGTTTCTGCTGAGGGCAGATGACCCTCATATGTGCGAGTCTTGTGACACCAATTTATCAATAAAGCATATTTTAATAGATTGCATTGATTTTACCCATGTTTGCAATATATTATTTTACCTTTTTACTCATCCAACTGGGCCTTATACACTCAGTCAGATTTTATCAGACAACCATGTGTCTGATAAGTTTTTAGAAGCTATTAATATATACACACATATCTAAATTGGATAATTTACTTTTAAACTTCTGCTGCTTTATATATATATATATATATATATATATATATAAATAACAGTTTGACGAGGTAACCTTTTTAAAGGTTACCAGAATTTATCTTTGTTGATATTTTAATCTTTTCTTGGAGCTGTATAACCATAGTCGTTTTTGTGCCAGTAAAATCAAAATCAATCAATCAATCTTATGTATTTCTTGAAAATTACAATCAACAGAAGTCCAGTGTCAACAAGTGTCTTTTTTCAATCTTCAACCCATGCATGGTACTAAGTACTATAGGTTCTAAAAAAACAAGTACCTGTACATAACAGTGGTCCTTGAGAATCAAAAAAAAAAATTAGTATGGATAACATATTTATTTAATGTGATATACTGTAAGATAATATACTAATTATAAGGAATTGTGGGAAATGTGGTTTCTTTCTTTGGCAATTCTTTACTTTTTATTTAATTTGATTTTACTTTATTGTTTATTATTAGTTATATTTTGTAGTTTACAATAATATACCTATGCAGATTTAAGCAGATACCATTATAGAATTTTTAGTGTGAACCCTCTGGAACACTTTTGCAAACCACCGGTTGGGAACCGCTGCTCTTGGTGATGTTGCAGATGAACTCAACATTTTATTAGGTGGTAGATGACTTTCATCAACCGGTGAAATACCACCACTTTGCTTATTGGAGGCTTGAAGTGGTGAAACCCATGTTTTGTCTCTAGAGCAAAGTTTCCGGTATCTCCCCCCCCATACTTCTCCTTCAACCCATGCTTTTTTAACCCAAGCACGGTACTAAGTACTATAGGTTCTAATACCTCTCGTGTTTGGGGTTCACATAAAAAAAAAAAAAAAAAAAACCTCAACAGTTACTTTGCATCGATATTTACAGAAGAAAAAACCCTTTGTCAATGAGAAATTATGGGAGTGGAGTTGAAAAATATGTAATTAATGATATTGAAATTTCACATGATTATTAAATGGAAAAACTTTCAAGCGTACAGGCCAGTAAGGCTCCTGGGGTGGATGGCATATTCTCTATAATTTTAAGAGAGGTGGCAAGTGAGTGCATTGAACCATCGAACCCAATTATGAGAGCATCACTGGACTCAGGAGAGATTCCATTGGATTCGAAAAGTGCCAATGTATGTCCAATACATAAAGGCAGTTCTAATGGTGTAGTGGGAAATTACCAACCGGTCACTCTAACTTCAGTAGTAGGGAGAATCATGGAAACAGTGATCAAAGGTGGAATTCAGGATCATTTAGATAGAAATGGAATTCTGAAGGATATGCAGCATGGTTGAAAAGGGAAAGTCATGTTTAACAAATCTGATTAGCTATTTTGACAGGGTCACTTACGAGCTAGATTTAGGGAATAATTTTGACATTGTTTATTTAGATTTCATTGTTTATTTAGACTGAGCATTTGACTCAGTCGTACATGGGCAAATACTTTATAATGTGGAATAGGTTGGAATCACGGGGGAAACCCTTAGATGGTTAGCAGGATGGCTTCAGGACATGAGGAAGAGGGGTTGTGATAAATGGTTATTCTTCAGATTGGGGTGATGTAAGAAGTTGAGTTCCCCAGGAATTCCGTTTCTTATATTAACTGTGGGTTGCACAGCTTGGATACTTGATTATTATTATTAGCCATATGGTACGAGGAAGCCTGAGGCTTATGCTGTACAGAGAGAGAGAGAGAGAGAGAGAGAGAGAGAGAGAGAGAGAGAGAGAGAGAGAGAGAGAGAGAGAGAGAGAGAGAGAGAGAGAGAGAGAAGTAGAAAGGAATCACCAAGAAAGGGAAGAATGATGATATCCAGCTTAGGACCCTGGGTAAGCCAAGCCCATACTCACCAGATGTGAGCCCCTGGGGAAATGATTGAGGTGTTTAAGGCTCTAAGCGGCAAAAGTAAAATTATTGAGGGTGGAATTTTCACGATTTAAAATGATTCTAGAACTAGGGACCATAAACTCAACTTACTTACAAGGGGTGGGGGATTGTTTAGACTGGATTGCAGGAAGTTTTATTTTAGCCAGTGAGTTATAAATTACTGAGATAAATTATCTGTATGGGTTGTAGAGGCTGACAGTTTCGGAAAATTCAAAGAAAGATCAGCTGGATAGTTACCTATTATGAGAGGAGGGAAATGCATAGGTTGTCTATTTCCTTTTTTTTTATTGTTATTCATTTTATTTAATTTTTTTATTATTATTATACTACTTTTTTTTTATTTTCTCTTTTTTTAATTTGTTTTTTTGTTGCTTGTGCAGCAATAAGCCTTAGGCTTCCTTGCACCATATGGCCTTTACATCCATCACACTAATACTGTGTGATGGATGATATAGGGGAGGTTGCCGGAGCTTCACCCTGGAGACTAAACATGGGTTTCACCACTTTGACCCACCAGTAAACAAAGTGGTGGTATTGTACCAGTTGAGAGTCATCTACCACTTAAAACAGTGGTCACGCTTACTGTGGATGACCTACTGAAGTCATTGTGCAAGATATGTATCTTACTCATGTAAGACTAAATATTTATAAAACTGAAGAAGAGTAACAACAATTAACTTTGAACTGGTAACAAACACTTAATTTGATTCTTAGTAGCATTGGCACCAGTCAGGTCCTGCACCATTAGTTAGGAAAAATAGTTGCAAAAATGATGCTATGGCACTTCAGTGAATTATCATGCTCAGGTCCATGTACATGATTCCTCTGTAAAAACTGTAAAAAATCACTTCAGAAACCAATGAAATGGTTGGTAGAAAAGGTTTGATTCTGATCTTCAACTAGTGTTTAGCACAGGATCAATATTTTTGAGAGGCACATGACAGGTTCTGCATCACTACCACAGGCTTAAGTTTCTTTAGGAAGAATAGGGTGATCCAGAGGTTAAAAGCTGTAGAGCCATAAGAAATAAGAACAGCCAAACTTGTTAAGTTATTAAGATCTGGTTGTCTTTTGTGAATTTTCCTATAATGTAAACCCATATAACTTCTGTCATTTATAGGACTTGAATATCCTTTCAGTCATGCTCTCAAATGTATAATAGTACCCATTATCTTTGCCATGTTCATCTGTCCACACGAAACAGCTTAGTGCCCGGTGAACAGATTTTCAGGAAATTTTTTATGTAGAAATAAATAAATTTAATAATTTAAGCCTTTTTTTAAAAATAAAGATTTGTTAATCTGGCAGAAATTTCAAATTTAATTTCATTAAATTTGAAAATTGCGCTGGCTTAACATTAATAGTACAACTGTTGTAATGGATACAGAGAAGGGTAACGAGATTGGAAGGTTTGCTCTTACCAAGAAAAGCTTCATTTCCACAAATTGCAGCATCTGGTGACTAGGCACCTGCGAGGTGATCCGATTGAGGTATTTAAGGTTTTGATTGGCTTGATGCTGATGGAATTCCTCCTGCTTGCCTGGATTATGCACATGAGGGGACAGAATTCAAAACGAGGAAGGATGATATTAATACACTTTTACACCATGATTATTACCTTTGTTAACAGCATCACATTCCAAAACTTCTGCCAGTCTTTTTATCATATGCACTACTCCTCTCAATGATCAGAATGCCCAAGGACATTATGAGGACATTCTTATCAGTTTAAGAGTATATTAATTGGTAGTTATCTCTTAATGGAAATAGTATATCTTTTTATGCAGTGATAGAAAAATATGGATAATGAAATTATTTTCATACTTGTCTCCCTCAAAATAATCCCCAATGGTCTGAATATGCTTGTTACAGCATTCTTACAGCTTTGGAAAAAGACTGAAAATTCATCTGCTCTGATGGTATTTAGTTATGCTCCCATATTCTTCTGTGTCCTCTCACCCCTTCCAAAGGAAGATATTAAAACATATTCACATGGTGTAACAGTGTATTTATTTTAACTTCTAAGAATAACTGACCATTAGACAGTGAGAGATGGGCTGGTTATTTTATTTTTTTATTATTATTATTATTATTTTTTTTTTTTGCAGATGCATAATAAGTTTGTTTGGTAGAATGCTGCTTACATCATTATGGCATTTTAATACTAATATTAAAATTTTCTTTAGCCAGAAAGTTGTTAATATTTAGAATAAGTTGCCTCCATTATGTAATTGAAGCGAGTAGTGTCTTGGCGAAATTGGAGGCCATATGAATGTTTTTTTATACAGGTGAAGAGAAATGCAGAAATTTTTCTGAATGCATTTGAATTTCGCACATTTCAATTTTTTTCTGGTACAGCAAAAGCTTGGTCACCTTGCATCATGTGGGCACTTCCTCCTGATTAATAAAAATTGATATGACACGTTTCACAGATCTGTGGTTTCATAAAATAAATTGCAACACCTATCTCACAATATAGTATCCAATCATTATTTTTGTAATATGCTTTACTTTTTCTGCTTGTATTTTAATAAAACTCGAAATAAAACATGCATTTTGCTGACCTTCAGCAATATAAAAAAATAAACAAATAGCAATCATTCATTGTTTATATATTTTGTTAAACATTATTCATTGTTAAAGTAATAACAAATAATAAACTCTTCAGAAAGCTATCATTTTTTTTTATGCACAGTGCTTGAACTGTGCATATAAAATGAATTTTTCTTTTCAGCATATCTATTTTGTTTTTACAATATTAATGACAAAGCAATGCTGAAACTAGCAGATCTGATAGCTTGATATACACTGAATGATCACTGAATTATGACCACCCCTATGAAAACTGAATGCGACCCATTTACCAAAGTATGAGAGTGCAGTAGTGGCATGTGATGCAAGAAAGCAAGTGTATGAGCTTATGCACCATCAGCCAAAAAAAAAAAAATCGCACCATTCCCTCCAAATGCCTGTCCAGTTCCTCCTTAAATTTATTCAACCTATCAACCTCCACAACAACAGATGGAAGTTTGTTCCACCAATTAACCACCCGCTGGCTAAAGGCAAATTTTCGCATATGTCTTCTACATTTGTCCTTTCTTAATTTGAATTTGTGCCCCCTTAGGTTCGTAATCTGAACAAGTGGAAGGATCCCATCAGAATTCAGCATGCTCAACCCATTCAAGGCCTTATACACCTCAATCAGATTACCGCGCAGGTGCCTGGTCTCCAGCCAGGCACCTGCCTGGCTGGAGACCAGGCAGGAGGACCAACGAAGTATTAGGCAGGTGGTCATAATTCAGTGATCAATCAGTGTGTGTGTGTGTGTATTTTTTTTTTTTTTTTTTTTTGAACACTTGTGAAAGAAGTGCTAGTAAATTTTTGAGAGATATTGCTTTACATCCAGTAGACTGTATTATTTTCTCATCATTTTTAATTATGGTTTTGAAGCTGCCTAAAGTATGAAGTTCAGAAGAATGTTTTTTCCCCCTTCCTTGCAGGCTTTACAGCAGGTAATAACAATAGTCGTGGAGAAATTGCCAAAGACCAAACTACACAAATGGCAGAATATTTAAAGTACTGTATCATCCATTTTTTATTATTATTTATTTTTATTATTATTGCATGATATTTGTATATCTTTTAGAAAAATATTTTTATATATTTATATTAGTATGATGCTTTTCCATTTTCTCTTAATGTGTATTGTTGAGCAGGGTCAGTATTTATTAGTTTCTCTTTCTTCAATACTTAATATACAAAGATGTTATGTGTCTTAGCATTAGGAGTGGGAAATGATACAAGAAAGCAAGCTTATAGAGCATCAGCCAAAAAAAAAAAAAAAAAACACAACACCTTCCATTTCACCTATTCATGCTGTCAAATAGTCTGTCTTATGTAGCTTAACTTTAACTTTCCTGTAAAATCCATATATCTACGAGGGATACGTTCCAAGACCTACCATGGATGGCTGAAACTGCGGATATAAGCGAACACCTGCTGACCCCATATATAACATGATTTTCTTGTACCTACATACGTATAAAAAAGTTTAATTGATAAATTAAACACACAGTAAGACATTACCAACATTAAATACGGTAATAATAAAGTACAGCAGACTCTCGATTTACCAGGATTGGATTAACTGGGACACTTCAAGACTCCAAATTTAAAAAAAAAAAAAAAAAAAAAAAAAAAACCGAAATCATAAAATTCCAACAAAACGGTACAGAGGGACATTATTCAAAAATGGCAACATAGCACTAGCTGCCATGATACAGATGCATCACTGCCAAAGATGGAACAAAGGAAAGAGGTGGTCCTCAGTAGGAGATATGGCCACCCCTAATGTCAATGCAGGCTTTGCACTGCCTGTCCATGCTTAGAACAATGTTGTTGATAAGTTCTTGTGGTAACATCGTCCATTTACCATCAGGGGTAAAGGAAAGGGTTTTTACTTCTGTAAAGGTGAGTACAGTGGTCTCAGAAAGTTTTTAAATTCTGTACAATGGGATCAACTGACGATGTTACCAACAATGAATTCTAAGTGGGAAGCGTTCAAGGAATTAATCGTGGATGCTACTAAAAGTTTCATACCTATTAAGAAATATTGTTCAAGGTTTAGGCCTAAATGGTTATCAAATGAACTAATGAGACTTGTAACAGAGAAGAAAAATGCATGGGATGCTTATAAATTATCAAGCGACTTGCAAGCGTATGGCAGATATAAGCTACTCTGTAATCAGGTCACAAAGGAGGTTAGGCAGGCGAAGGAAGATTACAAGAAATCCTTGGCAAAAGATGCTAAGAAAAACAGCAAAGATTTCTTTAAACTCTAAAATGAAAGGGGATGAATCTGATTGGTCCACTTGACATCAATGGTTCGACTGTTGATGATCCTGCTCAGATAGCAAACAAACTGAATGAGTATTTTGCATCTACATTCACACATGAGGAATTATTAAGGTTTGAAAATGGCAGAAGGTTATCAATTTGTAGCAGGATGCTTAATGATTTTGTAATAACTGAGAGCAAAGTGGAGGAGAAATTGTTGAAGGTAAACATAAGAAAAGCACCTGGGGTGGATGAGATCTATCCAGTTATATTAAAGGAGGTGGCAAAGCAACTAAGCAAACCCTTAGCCATAATTATGAGAGCATCCTTGGACTCAGGGGAGGTTCCCATGGACTGGATATGTGCAAATGTATTCCCAATTCACAAAGGGGATCGAAGGGTACACGAGTAATTACAGACCAGTTAGTTTAACTCCTGTTCCGGGTAAAATAATGGAGTTACTGGTTAAAGATGCATTGCAGGATCATCTAGACAAGACTGCAACAATAATTCAGACACAGCATGGGTTTGTTAAGGGAAAGTCTTGTCTGACAAATTTGATAGGATATTATAATGTGGTTACAAAGGAACTGGATGCAAAAAAATAATTTTGATATCATATATTTGGATTTCAGGAAAGCTTTTGACACTGTTGCGCATGGAAGACTATTGTACAAATTGGAGCAGAATGGTATTAAGGGTAAGTTGCTATAATGGATAAAAGGATGGTTAAGTGGGAGAAGACAGAGGGTGGTAATCAATGGGTGCTGCTCTTCGTGGACTAATGTTATTAGTGAATTCCCACAGGGTTCGGTGTTGGGGCCACTGTTTTGTATATTTATCAATGATATTGATGAAGGTATATCAGGCTTAATATCGAAGTTTGCAGATGATACAAAGGTTGGCAGGGTTGTTAATGACAGCAATGGCAGTGTGCTACTGCAACAGGATCTAGATAATTCGGGCAGATGGGCTAAGGAGTGGCAACTGAAGTTTAACCTTGACAAATGCCAAGTACTGCATATGGGTAGAAGTAACCCCAGAGAAAAACGTACCAACTGTGTGGTACTACACTTAAGGTGGTAGAAAATGAAAAAGACCTGGGAGTAATTGTGCAATCAGATATGAAGTTTTCTGAGCAATGCAGACAGGCTGCCAGGGCAGGTCATGGGTTTTGTCAATGATATATAAGAATTTTGCTAGCAGGGAAAAGGAGGTGATTGTCCCTCTGTATAAGGCATTGATCAGACCACGCCTTGAGCACGGCATACAGGTCTGGAGGCCTCATTTTAGGAAGGATGTAGATTTGCTTGAGCGTGTGAGGGGAATGAAGGGATCCTTTTACCAAGAGAGGCTTAAGTTCTGCAAATTGCAGTGGCTGGAGACTAGGCACCTGAGCGGTTATCTGATTGAGGTGTATAAAGCAAATGGTGAATTCGCCTTATACACCTCATTGAGGTGAATGGGTTGAGCATGCTGAATTCTGATGGGATCCTTCCACTTGTTCAGATTACGAACCTAAGGGGGCATAAATTCCAATTAAGAAAGGACAGATGTAGAATAGATGTGCGGAAATTTGCCTTTAGCCAGTGGGTGGTTAATTGCTGCAACAAACTTCCATCTGTCGTGGAAGTTGATAGGTTGAATAAATTTAAGGAGGAACTGGACAGGCATTTGGAGGGAATGGTGTGTTTTTTTTTTTTTTTTTTTTTGGCTGATGCTGCATAAGCTCATACACTTGCTTTCTTGCATCACATGCTATCACTACTACATTCCTCTGTCAGTGCCATCTTCAGCTGGTGAACATTTTCTGGTGCGTGTGGATGTGCCGTTAGACATCTTCCCAGAGCATCCCATATGTGTTCGACAGGATTTAGATCAGTGGAACAGACAGGCCAATCCATACAAACAATGTCCTCACTTTCCAAAAGCATTTCAACAGCTTCAGTGTTGATGGGGTGTGGTGTTATCATGCATAAACACGAACTCGGAGCCAATGGCACCTCTGAACAGACGCACATGGGGAAGGATTACTTCAGTACAGTAGCGTGCACCAGTTACAGTACCGCCTTCCAGTATCTTAAGTTGTGTATGTCCATCCAAGATAACGCCTCCCCAGACGAGAACACCTCGACCACCATATCGATCCCTTTCAGTAATGTTTGCGGGGTGATACCGTGTGTCAGCCTCTTGCCAGATTAGCTGACGTCCAGAATCTCTGCTGAGACTGAATCTACTCTCATTAGTAAAGAGTACCTTGCATAAATATTTTGTGGTTGTAACCTTTAGAAATAGTGTTGGTCCTTAAGTTTTGCACACCAGTGTATCTTGCAATCCCCACTGTCCACACCTACCACTCAAAACAAAAAAAAAAAAAAAAAAAGAGAGACCAATGTTTAGTTTGATTTAGCACGTAGCATCGATTGTTGTGTTCCATCGCACCACAAAAGGACAAATTTTGTCCTTTTGTGGTGCGATGTCCTTTTATGTCAGGGATGTCAGAATTTTTTTTTTTTTTTTTTTTTTTATAGTAACTTTTTTATTTATTTATTTTTTTGGGCAAATGCAAGAGTTGTGCTTTCATTTAAAAGTTTGAAAATGGTGCATCCGTGAAATCTCTAAAGAACCATTATAATGTTGGTGACCAAGCTATACGCAACATTGTAAAAAATAAAGGGGAGAATCATATTGGACATGCGAGTAATAAGTGTTAAGATTTTTCGTTTTTTCATTTTTTTTTTTTTTTTTTTTTTTTTGTGCATAACTGTGGGTAACTGAATCAGTGGACACGGGGCGCAACTATATTCATTTTATGTTTGACCAAAATAAGAATATTTATTATATTTGAGCATCAGTAGAGCAATTCAGTTTTACAGAATATGTAAATGTTTTTACTTTACATTAAATATTTACATTTATATTAAACACAATTATATATTAAATTTTTATATATATATATTAAATGCAATTTTAAAATATATATTAAATATAATTTTAAAATAAAAGTTTCAGTGGATGAAAAAGGTTTCAGTTTATGAAAAATTAACAAGTCAGGTATGACAGATGCACCTAAAAGTGCAAAGTAGCATTAAAGTATGTATGAATAGATATATTAGATAAAGTATGCCTAGATGGAGGCGAAAATTACACAAAGTGCCATTAACTAGAAGGTTAAGGACCAGTAGTAAAGGAAGTATAGTAGATATGTAAAAGGTGAAAGAATGTTAATATCCTAAAAGTTATGAATTAAGAACATTATGGGCTGAATTACAAAGCCCATAGACTGTGTAATTCAGCCCATAATGTTCTTAATTCATCATAAACTTTGAGTGACCTGTAAAGTATAATTAAAAGTGGTAAAGCTGTCATCAGATATGGGGGGGGGACATATTTAGATAAAAGGCAAATATGCAGAATCTGATGTCAGCTAAAGTAAATATTGTTACATGGTCAGGTTTTTCATCAGGGGACTACACCTGACCATGTATCAGGAACTGCGTTTTAATACTTGTCCATAGTATTAGAAGAAAGGTGAAAGGCCAAAAAAAAAAAAAAAAGCAAATTTTTATACAGTATGGACAAGGCAGTCCCAAAGTAGGGACTGCCTTGTCTATACCAGTGTCAATGATATGAAAATTATTAAGGTAAAAATAAGGATAAAGCAAAAATAAAATTTAATTAAGTGTTTTCAGAGTGTGAAAAAAAGGTTTTGAATTATATGTCGATTTTAGTAAATTTGGAAGGAATATATTGATGTTGGAATTTTGTGCAAATTAGAGGAATTAAAATTATTTAGAAAAAAAAACATTTTAATTTCTCTAATTTCCACAAAATTTCAACACCAATATATTTTTCCAAATTTATTTAAAAATCTACATACAGTTCAAAAACCTCTTTTCCCATTCTGAAAACACTTAATTAAATTTTATTTATTTTTATTTTTGCTTTGTCCTTATTTTTACATTAATAATTTTCATATCATTGACACTGTGTTGGGACTACCTTGTCCATACTTTAAGAGTATGTGCTAATTTTATTCTTTTTGCTTTTTTGGCTTTATTTCACCTCTTCCACAGTTATGGACAAGTATAGAAACTCAGTTCTTGATACATGGTCAGGTGTAGTTGCCTGATGAAATACCTGACCATGTATCAATATTTACTTCAGCTGACATCAGATTTTGCATTTTTGCTATTTCTATTTTCGATTAATAACTAAATTTGCCCACATATATCTGATGACAGCTCTACCACCTTTTATTTTACTTTATTTTGTTTTATCATTTTACTTTACAGCTCCCTTACCTCTGCTTTTCAATTCAGCAATTCAGCCCATAATTTTCTTAATTCATCATAACTTTTAGGATATTAACATTCTTTCACCTTTTACAAACCTACTACACTTCTTTTTTATGGTCCGTAGTCTAACAAAGGACCCTTATAATGTCACGTGTTTATCTGTCTGTCACAGCACTGTATCTCTGAAACCACTCGACCTATTGACTTGAAATTTTGCATGGGTTTGTACATCATGTGGGCCAACATAACGCCATATGTTGGGTAAAATGTACATGTGTGTGTGTGGGGGGGGGGGGAGTAAAATGTCAACAACCTATAGCTTATTATACACCATTGGAAAGAGCTCAACAAATAGGTTTAAAATATATTTTTAAAATTAAAAATGGCTGTGCCATACAGGAAAATGTAATTTTCGTGTCCACCCCCCCCTCTATTTCCGTCGCTAATGGAGCTAAAAATTTAAAAATCACATTAGCTATGCGTTATTTGATGCTTATCAAAGGAAAACTATTCCAATTGAAATCTATCATTTACTTTTTGTGTTAAAATTAAAAAACCAATTTTTTATTGCACTTTGATAGCGTGCTTCTTTATACAAAGTAACTCCTTTTGGTGACAAAAAGGTTGCTAAATGACAAAAAGTTAATAATTCTATAAAGGTCATTTATAAATTTTGCAACAATAAGCATTTTTTAACAATTTTCAAAGCTGGAGTTGCCCCGGCAAGGAGATACTCAGAGAACCAGTGTTGAGGTGGTGGGGAGGCACCTGTGTGGAGTCTTGCACGGCCCTCACCTGCCCCCCTCGACGTGGGCACCTGTAGGTGGTGAGGGGACCTCCCAGTGACGCTGCTTGACTTCCAGACTAGCATCACTGGGATCCAACGCCCACAGCCCAGGTTCCAGGCTTACATCAATGGAATCCGGCGTGTTTGCCGTGCGCTGCGACCCGTGGAAATTCGGAAAGGGGGATCCTGGTGGTTGAGGGGCCCAGCTTCAATACACCACTTTGGCCCCTGCTTCGACAAGACGGGTGGTCCTGGAAGGCCCGGCTAGGATCAATCGGCTAGTAGGCTTGCCTGCGAGGGTCAGCCGTGTCAATGCCACGCCCCTACCCTCATGGTCCGAGGGACAGGATTCAGGCTGGCGGTGGTGCGGGTATGGGGTCTGGGTAGCCCTGGCGTTCCACTCCCGAGCGCATTTATTGCATGCCGGGTAGTGGCTGTCCCTTTGGGCTCCGTGGTGGGTGGGGATCCCAGGCACTGGACCACTTCAAAACTTCATGAATCCTGATAAACATATTTCTTCAGGGGCCCCAACCTGGTCCCTATCTGAAAACAGAGATGGAGAGGCAGATAGCATTATTGCTACAAAGAGGCAGTGAACCGAACCACCATCAGGGCCTGTCCCAAGGTTCTTAATTATGCATTCCACAAATGAAACACCGATTGGTAAAATGTCACCCTTTTTTATACAAAAAAGGTTGGATGGGTTAGCAGGTTCACCCAAGTCAGTTAAGAGGCTCCGTTCTGGGGACCTCTTGATTGAAACAAAAAATGACAGGCAGTCTGAACATCTACTCAGAGTAACATCAATCGGAGGAGTACCCATAACAGTGACACCACACAGAACACTAAATTCATCGAGAGGTGTAATTTCAGAGTGGGACCTTCTTGACGTTACCGAGGAGGAAATCTGCTTGGAATTGAAGTCACAGGGAGTTATTGCCTTCAAGAGAATTAGTGCGCGTAGGGATGGGAAACTTGTTAAAACCAGGAGCGTTATCCTGACTTTTAACTTGCCCAAATCTCCTGATGAGATTAAAGCTGGCTACATCAACTGTCCAGTACGTCCATATGTTCCAAACCCTTTACGGTGTTTTAAATGCCAGAAATATGGACATTCTCAAATGGCCTGCCGCGGAGTCCTTGCATGCGCTCGATGTGGTGCAAAGGACCACGAAAAAACAGCATGTTCAGCCACAAAACCCACCTGCATTAACTGTGAGGGAGAACATCCAGCCTATTCACGAGCATGCCAGAGGTGGAAAGAAGAAAAAGAAATTCAACGGCTGAAGGCAGAGCTAAACATATCATACCAGGAGGCAAGGAAAGTGGTGAAACCTCTAAACATCAACAAACCTACCTACGCCCAGAAGATAGCAGGGAGGTGTTCCATTGGAACTCAGACGGACATGTCCATCCCTCCAAAAGAATCATTTACTCCCATCACACGTTATCTCTTAAGCTCCCAAAAACCTGCACAGAAGGACCAATCAGCTGCCACTCCTATATCGGTACCTCCTAATGCTCCGCAAGTAACAAAAGCAACTGGAAAAGAAAAGAATAAGAAAGGTGAAGCATCCCTTAATACCCAGGAAAACATGGATGTCGAGCAGAAGGAGGTACAAGAAGACTCAGTTTTGGAGCTCTTTGCTGAGGAGGAAATGGACACTGGACAGCGTCCATACTTCCCCCTTGAAGTATAAAGCCAAAACTGAAAAAGGTAAGCCCTCAGCACCTCGGAAGCCGCCTGATGGACCCACCAAGCCAAAATAATGGCTAAATTCCTACAGTGGAACTGTGGTGGATTCCGGCAAAATACTAATGACATCAAGGCACTCCTGCAAAAGTACAAACCAGCTTGCTTTTGCATACAGGAGACTTACTTAAAGGCAAATGATGACCCCACCATGCATAACATTACCATCATTCGTAAGGACAGAATTTTGGATGGTCCTGCTCACGGAGGAGTCGCAATCCTCATCGGCAACCAGATCCCATTTCAGCATTTACAGCTTACAACTAGCATTGAGGCTGTAGCAATTCGCCTTACAATGGGATTCCTATTAACTGTCTGCTCTGTCTATTTGCCACCTGGGATTGATATCCCCCAGAAAGGCCTTGATGATCTTATCATGCAATTGCCTTCCCCTTGTTTAATTCTTGGGGATTTCAATGGACATAATACTCTGTGGGGTAGTGCTCACATCAATGGAAGGGGACGAGTCATGGAGCATATGCTCACTGACAATGACCTCTCCCTCTTAAATGTGGGAACAAACACCTTCTTCCACATGCCTACCCGTACATTTTCTGCCATTGATCTTTCTATCTGCTCCCCTTCTCTCCTCCCTTCACTTACTTGGGAGGTAGAAGAAAATCCATATGGAAGCGATCACTTCCCCGTGATAACCACCCTAACTAGTGGAAGACCGTGTCTGCCATTTAGTTTACCGCGGTGGAAGATTGATCAGGCTGACTGGAATGCCTTTCAACATCTGGCAAACCTTGATATCTGTACAGTCAGTCAGGAGCCAATCAATGTAGCAGTCATTCATGTCACTGAAACTATTGTCCAAGCAGCTGCAATTGCAATCCCAAAATCATCCAGCCGGTTCCCACTATTCCCCAAACCTTGGTGGAATTCAGAATGCACGGCAGCAAAAAAAACACAAAACAAAGCCTAGGGGATATTCCGCCAATATCCCATGACTGAAAATTTAATATCATTCAAACGTGCACGTGCAAAAGCATGTTATGTACGACGTCAGAGCCAAAGGAAATCTTGGATTCATTTTACATCGTCCATAACTCAGACTGCTAGCTCAAAAGTAGTCTGGGATAAGATCCGGAAAATGAAGGGAAAATATTCACCATGCCCTTCAGTGATCCTCGAGCACAACGGATGTCCAATTGTAGATCGAACTGCAGTTGCAAATAGTCTAGGGGAAACATTTGCAATAACATCTTTTCCCGCAGAGTTTTTGGCCCTGAAAAAGAAAAGTGAGAAAAACCCACTGAACTTCTACTCAAAAGGGCTTGAATCGTATAACAAGTCCTTTTCACAGGAAGAATTAAATTCAGCACTCTTTCTCACACATGCAAGTGCTATGGGGCCTGGTGACATCCACTACGAAATGTTAAAACACCTCTCACCACAATCTAAGGATCACCTTTTAATTGTGTTTAACAGAATTTTTATTCACAAACATTTTCTGGATTCCTGGCGAAGGGCTATCATCCTAGCTTTCCCAAAACCAGGAAAAGATCCTAGCAATCCAAGTAACTATCGTCCTATTGCTCTGACAAGCTGTTTGTGCAAAGTCCCGGAAAGAATGGTTAATGCACGCCTTGTATGGTATTTAGAAACAAATGATCTGCTTTCCAGGACTCAGTGCAGCTTCCGAAGAAATAGATCCACTCTGGATCATTTAATCCGATTGGAAACGTCCATTCTTGATGCTTTTATTAAATCCGAGCATTTTGTAGCAGTTTTATTTGATATTGAAAAAAGCGTGCGACACAGCCTGGCGGTTTAGAATTTTAAAAGACCTCTCTAACTTTGGTCTTAGAGGTAACCTTCCTGTTTTTATTAAAAACTTTCTTTCTGTTTAGTAACGCTTTAAACTTGACTTGGCGCATTATGGCCTTAGCTGCCAATGCGCCATAAAAAACCAAACCAAACCCTCACCTGCCAGTTGCTTCTCCCTCAAGACTTTAATTGCTTCTCCAGGAAGAAGTCTGAGTCTCTTCTCCCACCATTGTCGTTCATAACTGCAAAGACTGAAAACTGAGGAACTAACAAAAATCAACGCTTCGTTAGTTCCTCAGTTTTAGGCTAAGCTGGGTTACTAGAAACTTTTTTTCAGTTACCATAAAGCTCTCTATTTGAGATAATACACTAATGACCATTCGTGACTACAGACCCTTGATCCTGAGCTGGCTTCCAGACCTGTATGCAGTATTGAAGATGTGATTATCTTATTGCCTCATACAGTCTGATAATCACCTCCTTGTCCCTGCTGGAAAAGTTCCTAAATATCATTGATGGATTTCCCCATGGATTTCCCAATGTTAAAACGTCAATTGGCACTTCTTGTCCATCTGGCTAATGTTTCTAGGTCTTGTTTCGGCATCATACCCTGATTTCTGTCATTGACCACCCTGCCAACCTTATCAGTATGGACAGTCAGCTTGATGTGCCTTTATCAGTATCATTAATAAATATTATAAATATGAGAAGCCCAGAACTGAACTCTGAGAACCTTCACTAATAACATTATTCCAAGAACCATAGTGACCATTGATAACACTGAACAACAAATTTTGGGTCATATCTTGTTACTAGCATGAAAGTAAGTTTACTTTATAGATTTTGAGGTACTAAACACAGAAATAGTTCTTAAATTGGCAGATTGGCTGTTGTCTTTGAAAAAAAAGTAGTTTTTTTTTATATTTATACAAGGTATTTTTTGTTTGTATGGCAGTAAGATGTAGCTGTGAACATACCTTTAGCATTAGTAGTGGCATACGATGCAAGAAAGCAAGCTTATACAGCAAAGTTCCTAAATATTATTGATGGAACCCCCAAAAAAATCCCCATTTCACCCCTCCATTCATTCCAAGGGACTGTCCGGTTCAGCCTTAAATTTATTTAGGCTATCAGCTTCCACAACAAAAGATGAAAGCCTGTTCCACCAATCAACTACCCGCTGGCTAAAGGCAAATTTTCGCACATCTATTCTACAACTATCTTTCCTCAATTTGAGACTGTCCCCCCCCCCCCCGGTTCTTAGTGTGAGCAAGAGGAAGAATCCCATCAGCATTCAGCTTGCTCAACCCATTCAAGGCCTTATACTCCTCATTCAGATGACCTCATAGGTGCCTACTCTCCAGGCATTGCAGTTTACAGAACTTAAGCCTTTCTTGGTAAGAGCACCCCTTTGTTTCCCTCACCAATCTTGTTGCCCTTCTTTGTACTTGTTCTAGCAACTCTACATTCTTCCTAAAATGTGGCCTCCATATACACAGTACTAGGTGTGGCCTGGCCATTGCCTTGTATAATGGGATAATCACTTCCCTGTCTCTGCTAGCAAAATTCCTATATATCATTGACAAGACTCCATGATCTGCCCTAGCAACCTGTCTGCACTGCTCTGCGAACTTCATATTTGACTGCACAATTACCCCCAGGTCTTTTTCACTTTCCACTTCCCTGAGTGTAGTACCACACAGTTGGTACGTTTTTCTTCGGTTATTGCTACCCGTCTGCAGTACTTTGCATTTGTCAGTGTTAAACTTCAGTCGTCACTTAGCCCATTTTCCCAACTTATCTAGATCCAGTTGGAGTATCATACTGCCTTTACTGTTGTAAAGACATACTGACATACTGTCTTTACCTGTATCAGACACTGGACCTTTTCTCCTTTTGCTTGTATTCAGCTTCAGGAGCATTCCTTTTCAGCATCCAATGATAAGTGGCTAACATGATGGCACTCCATTTGCTTTTGTATCTTTGTTCCATCACTGCAATGTCTTGATGGAAGCGCTCACCATGTTTATCGCTGATGGCACCACAGTTTGGTGGGAAGAAATCCAGGTATGAGGACAAGAAATGCAGCTTCAATGACATGTTGCACCCCAATGTTTCGTAAGAAGTAATGAGACCTTCCACAAGCTGCCTGTAGTTGCTGGCTTTAACATTTCCTAGAAAACCAGTCGAAACAATTTGAAAGGCTTTCCACGCTGATATCTCGCTATCACTAAGGGCACATTCAAACTGTTCATCTTTGAAAAGTTGCCTTATTTGTGGACCAATGAAAATGCCTGCTTTAATCTTCTCTCTACTAAGTTTTGGAAATTTTCATTGCAAGTATGTGAATGAAGGACTATTCACTTTCATGAGCCCCAGTTTGATGTGGAGTTGTGGAAGCAAAACTTGATTTGCATCTACCAGAGGTTCAAATGTTATGTTCTTCATTCCAGGTGTTAAATGATTTTTGTTGATGCCAACTCCTCTTCCTCTTAGTGCATATTTTTGGCACGACTATCCCACTTGCAGAAAAAGCAATAATACATAGTGTAACCCTTTTGTAGTCCTAATAAAATAGTGATTACCTTTAAATCACCACATATCTGCCATTCCTACTTCTGATAGTGTACACCTAAGATGATGTTCTCCATGTTTGTTTCTTTTTTTGTGGAAGCAAGATGTATTGAAGGCAGCATATTTCCATTGAACCTTAGAAGCATCTATAAATAGTCTCCATTCTTCGGGAACGTGCCTCATGTTCATTGCTGCCATTAATTAGACCATCAACATACTTACAAACAGTGAGTTCACCTTCTGTTTGATAGTTTATCGTAGTCTATTTTGAGTATGAAATGTTGTCACATTCACAGAATGATATAGACAGAATGAGATTCTACTGTTGTAGCCTTAAGGCCAAAAGCTCTGCCTTATTCTAAAGCAGTTAGAGATTTCTGATGAGGTCATTAAGCTTGCTTTATGTGATCTTATGTGGTAGAAGGATAATGGTTTGAACAAAATGGTGGATCCCGTGATGTAAACAGC
The DNA here is from genome assembly GCF_048544385.1 of Mastigoproctus giganteus. Classification (NCBI taxonomy): domain Eukaryota; kingdom Metazoa; phylum Arthropoda; class Arachnida; order Uropygi; family Thelyphonidae; genus Mastigoproctus; species Mastigoproctus giganteus. The sequence continues at coordinate 8,816,868 of NC_143584.1, forward strand.
TGCCGTACTTCTTTGTGTATATCAAGTTGACGTTCATCAGAGTGTTCAGGGGTAGTACTTCACCATGAGGCATGGGATGAATTGCAGATGGTACATTTGGGTACATCACTATCCACTTTTTCTTCATTGTCATCCCTTTTCTTATAGGCAGCACCATACAGAAGTAAAAGTCTGTGACATGATTTGTTGGCTTCCTCCATATCATGGGCACTGGTGAAAGGCATAAAATGTCCCTTTTGATACATCCATGCATTGGGTTTTGATGAACTGGTAATGCAGCATATTTGTGGAGCCCAGTTCTTGTCCTGGTCACCTACTTTACACCCGAAGTACAAGAAGTAGGCCTTTTTTATGGATCAAGTTAAGGGACACTTACTTGAAACTAATGTGACTTCTCCACATATGTAACAAAAGTCATCCAGACTATTTACACAATTACAGAGCATGTTAATCTTACACAACACAATTACTACACAAAGTAGGAATCTCACAGAGAACAACCATTAACTGAGAATAAATCACCCAGTACTTAGCTGTTTTCGAGGATTACTGCAACAGAGTTGAAGACTTATTTGAGGCAACAACAACTTATCACATGATGCGGAGCGAGGCAGTAGTTGCCGATCAGTGTTATTTTTTTGTATCAAACTGTTTTGTTACTTTGTTATAGAGTCCAACCAGTTTGGTCAAACAAGATCACCCCATAACATCTGTGCTGTGATTTTAATATAACTGCATTCCTATCTAAATAGTGCTGCATTACTTATTTAACCAGTGACTCCATTATTTTCCCTAAAATGGAAGTCTTACTTACAGGTCTGTAAGTACCCACTTCACCATTTAATCCACATTTGTGAATTGGAATGACATTTGCACATTTCAAATGCATCCCTGAAACCAAGGATGCTCTTATAATTATAGCTTTACGTTTGCATACCACTTTTGCTGCTGCTTTAATATAATTGGGTATTTGCCATCATTCTGAGATGCCTTATATACTACTCTTAGTTTCATCTACTTTCTTCTCAGTTTTCACTCAATTATTTAACTCCTAGTTTAATTAAGTGTACTTTTGGTATTCTCATCCCTAAAAATATTCTTTGCAGATGAATGTAGATGCAAAATATTTATTTAGTTCCTCAGTAGTCTGAACAGGATCATCAGTAGTCATTCTATTCATATTTAGTGGACTACAGTCAGTCCTTGTATAACACGTGTTTACGTTACACAAATTCAATCATACACGATTTATAAATAGGGGAATGATATCTTATATAACATGAACCGAATTCACTTATGCACGATTTGCCTTTGTGTTTACAAGAAATGGCAGTCGAACCCGGAATCACCTCAACTGAACGCAACATGATAGGAATGAAGAGAAAATTCTGAAAATGTATTTATGTGTTTTATATCAGTGAAGGGGAAACAAATTTCACCATAATAACATAAAAAATAACACAATTCCAACTATCGGTATAATCGCAAATGCAATTAGATCGAGTTTACTACCAGTTTATAACAGATTCCACTAGCAGAAACGCAACTGGAAATTGTTTTTATTGTTTTATGGTAGTAACCCCTAGAAATGTGCTTTAGTAAAATGTGAGATGTTAATAGTGTATCTCTGCCTTTATGGTGTTGTTTATTCAGTTGCTACACACGTGCAGCTTTGTTTATGTGTATCAAGCATGCCTCTTCGTTTTGTAATTGTGCTTTATTCCCTAAAAATGAGTAAAATACTTAATTAAAAGGTGTGAAAAGAAAGCGTCCTGGTGAAGACACTGCAGATTCAGAGAGAAAAAGAAAAGTAATATCGATAAACAGAGGCGGACTGGGTCAAAAATTCTTACCTGGGAAAATTTATAGTGGTCTCATACTATGGTTTATGGCTAAAATCACACCGGCCACCGGGGTTTCCCCTGTAAGGCTTATGGCCAGTCCGCCACTGTCGATAGAGAAAAAATATGGAACTGTGAAACGCTTTGAGCGAAATGAAAGACCATGTGATATTGCCCGTGCTACAGACCTAAATGAGGCAACGTCGAGAATTACAAAGAATTCAGAGAAAATAAAAACAACTTTCATAGCAGGAACAACTGAAAGTGTAATTAAAATCCATTAGATTAAGACACCAAGAATTGGAAGAGATGCAACGGCTCTTTTTTGTTTGATTTTCTATCCAACTGTTTGGATAGAAAATCAAACAAAAAACAAGTTTGCTTACGATAGAAGCAAAAGCATTAGCAATATTTTTTTACGTAATAGTCGTAATAAAATACTTACGTATTTTATTACGATTATTTATTGTGTTTGGTAATATTTTGGTTACAAATTTGTGTTCATTCTTTGGTGGCCGGCACCTAACCCTATTTTTCTCATAGGGCCTGTTGTTTATATTGCATGATTTTGCATTGCACGAGGGTTTCTAGGAACACAACTATCGTGCTATACGAGGACTGACTGTATTTTAATTCTTCCTTTTCCTTCAAGTGTTCATATAAGGAAAGAATTCTCTGCTACTGTTCTTTGCATTTTTAGTCATGTACTTCTCATCTGCTTAAGCTTGTCTAAACCACATAGTTACGTGATTGCAGACTAGTTTGTATTTACTGTAGTTTTCCAAGTCCCCTACTAGTTTTTAATCATCCCACTTATTTTTCTTCTCTGCAAGGTTCATCAGTTCTTTTGACTGTCACTTTGATCTCCCTGAAAAGAATTTAAAAACTGCTGAAGACTGCTGTCATTGCTTTGACAAAATAAAAATCTCTCCCCTTTACTTTTGACAGTAGTTAGATCTTTAAGTAGATCCCACATTAGTATATTATGATCATTGCCATACAGTGGTTCCTTTATCTGGATGTTCTTAACGCATGAAGCGTTACCTCTGATAATCTGATTAAGAGTGCTGCTTTCTCTTGTTGCCTATAACGTCTTGCTGTAGAAAAGTCATATGGTAAATCCAGAAAATTTCTGGTACTGTGTGAGTGTGTGAGTGACCAATCCACAAGTTCCAGTCAATATCTGGAAAGTTTAAGTTTCCCATTATAAAACATTCCGATCTACTGGACTACCCTACCTGTCTGTCTAGTTCATTATACTCTGCACGATCATTTGGCCTATAGCAGACTTTTATGCTCATTTTAGTTCTCCCAGTACTTATGTCACACCAAACTAATTATTCAACATTGTGCTAGCTCCACATAATCTGGGTGCACTGCCTCAGATTCTGGCCCCGAGTGCCAAGCGATAGTGACAAGCGATTTTTCTCTGCGACTCATAAAGTGATCTTTGAAAGTGATATAGTTCTATTTTTGTTGTGCGACTTTCTTCTGTTTTGTTCACTTAAAGTGGTTCTTCACTTAAAAAGTCTTACGTAAGAACCCAGAAAGGGAATCTACCTTTCTTTTTTTGTATTTATATTAAATACTCACACTCTACTAACCTTAATAACCGCTTGGTCACTGGTGGCACCGCTCCTGCCTCCACGTGGCGGGGCCGGTAATCTGGGAGAAGAAAGACCTTCTCCCAGGGCTAAAAGGAGTAAAAATGGACTCTCATGATTTCCCGCGATTAGAGCCAAAGAGCTCTCAACATGACAGCCACGAAACTGATCATGACTTCTCATTGTCGAAAAGACAAAAAAAGGATGCAAACAAGCAGGAATCTCCAGCTTTCCTGATTATTCATTCTCTATCTTCACAACCTATCAGCAAGCTCTCTCCTTTCATCATACAGCGATGCCTTGTAAATGCAGCAGCATCTCCAAAAATGGTGAAACGTCTTCAGTCCGGTGACTTGCTAATAGAGACCTCTCACCCGAGACACTCTGACCTCCTGTTAAAACTTACATCTTTAAGTGGAATTCCAATTCAAGTCACTCCACATAACACCCTGAATTCTTCCAAGGGAGTGATCAGTGAATGGGACCTATTGAACGTTTCCGAGGAAGAAATAATCCAGGAACTAAAGGATCAAAATGTCACTCAGGCCAAGAGAATTATGATACGAAAAGACGGCACCTTAGTCCCAACACGTAGCATAATTTTAACCTTTAGTTCACCGAACCTACCATCCTCAGTGAAAGCAGGCTATTTAAACTGTCGTGTTCGGCCCTTTATCCCAAACCCTCTGAGATGCTACAAATGTCAGAAATTTGGCCACTCCCAGACAGCATGCCGTGGAGATGCAACATGCCCAAACTGCGGTTGCAAAACTCATACTCAATCGGAATGCAAGGCTCAAACCCCACAGTGTCCCAATTGCAAGGGCAATCACCCAGCTTACTCCAAAGATTGCGATCTCTGGAAGTTAGGAAAAAAAATACAGAAATACAAGACTGAAAATAAAGTATCATTTCAAGAAGCTAGAAAACAAGTGAAATTAAGTATTCCAAAAACCACTTACGCTTCGGCTACCCATAGTTTCAAATCAGTAGCATGTCAGACAGAAGTATCAGTCTCTCCCAACAAATCAATCGCTGACTGGGCTCGATTAGTACTAACAACTCATCCTACATCTGAATCACAGTTAGTGGACCAAAGTAATAATACGCCACTCACAGTTCCAACTCAAAACGTAACCCACAGTACAATTACAGAAAAATTGCATAAATCAGATCCTGTGGAGGTGAAACAACCAACAAGCATGGATACTGATGATATGCCAAATCAAGAGGATTTTCTTGAATTGCATGCAGATGGAGATATGGAGGATAGAAATGATTCAGGACGCCCTAATTTTCCCAAAAAAGAAAAATCTAAATCCGACCGTTTCAAACAACCCACGCATAAAAAGCAGACAGATTCATCTTCCTCTTACAAAACCAAATAATGGAACATGTTATCCAATGGAATTGTAGAGGTCTTCGCAGTAACTTAGATGATATACACGAATTAATTCATCAATATAAACCTCTTGCAATGTGCTTACAAGAAACTAATTTAACATCTCTGGTCTCAGTTTCAATCAAAAATTACACTGTATTCAGACAAGACAGGGCTGACTCCAATAACCCTCATGGAGGAGTAGCGATACTCGTGGACTCAAGCATCCCCGCCAGACGTATTCCATTACAAACATCCTTAGAAGCCGTTGCCACGCGTGTTGTTAATGGTATAACTCTAACATTGGTTTCCATTTATCTTCCACCTAGTCATCAATATACTATTCAGGAACTTGAAGATCTTGTTATGCAGTTACCATCACCGTTTTGTTTACTAGGAGACTTTAATGCACATCACCCATTATGGGGTTCCCCCACCTCAGACAGACGAGGTAAGCTTATCGAAATGCTGATCGATAGGCAGAATTTAACATTATTAAATACTGGGTCTCCTACATATGTGCACCTCCCTACGGGCTCAACATCTGCCATAGACCTTTCCATCTGTTCCCCAATCCTTTTTCCAAGTATAGATTGGATATCTCTAAGTGATCCTTATAGCAGCGACCACTTTCCGTTAATCTGCAAAATTCAAACATCCGATTCCTTTCCAACAGAAAGTCCAATTAAATGGAAATTTTCAAAGGCTGACTGGGCAAAATATAGATCGCACATCTCATTTGACAACGATATCATTCAGTCCGGTTCCATCAATAGTGCTACTGAGCATATCACAAATCAAATGCTGGCAGCTGCATCCGTCGCAGTTCCTCAATATCAAGCAAGCAATAGACGAAAAATAAATTACTGGTGGAATGAAGATTGCAATAATGCAAAAAAAGAGAAAAACAAAGCATGGAATCTTTTCCGCAAATATCCTACCACCTCCAATCTTATTAACTATAAACGGCTCAGAGCTAAAGCTCGCTACATCAGACGCAAAGCAAAAAAAGAAACTTGGATTAAATTCGCCTCATCAGTTAATAAAAATACCGATATCAGATTAATCTGGAGAAAAATAAAATGTTTGAACAATAAATTTCCACCTCTATCCACCCCGATACTAAACTGGAATGGACAAGAACTCTCCAATCCCACAGAAATATCAAATGCACTGGGAATTGTATTTTCTCTGTTGTCTTCTTGTAATTCTTATGATCAATCATTCCAAAAACGCAAAACAGTTGCAGAGAAAACCAGACTGAATTACACTGACAATTCTGCTTTATCTTATAATCAACCATTTACCATGTTCGAGCTAGAGCAATCTCTTACAAACTCAAGAAACAGTGCTGCTGGCCCTGATGGGATATATTATGTAATGCTCCGAAATCTAGATCAAAGTTCACTCTCTTCGCTGCTCATATTTTATAATCGAATTTTTTCTGAACATACCTTCCCAAGCTCCTGGAGTCATTCATATGTACTACCGATTGCAAAACCCGGTAAAGATCATTCTGCTCCTCAAAATTACAGACCGATATCCCTTACCAGCTGTCTCAGCAAAACTCTCGAGAAAATGATACATCGCCGTCTCACTTGGTTCCTTGAGTCTCAAAACTTGATAAATAACAACCAATTCGGTTTCCGGAAAAACCGATCCTCACTAGATCTCATGATCAAAGCTGAGTCAAATATCAGAAATGCTTTCATCAAAAAGGAACATCTCGTCATGGTCTGTCTTGACGTTGAGAAAGCCTTTGACACTACGTGGCGTTTTGGCATCTTAAAGGATCTACATTCTCTTGGCCTGAGAGGTAATTTACCATATTTTATCCAAAATTTCCTTCAACGGAGATCCTTTCAAGTTCGTTATCGGGGAACCCTCTCTAAAATCTATATCCAAGAAGAAGGAATTCCACAAGGGTCCGTTCTCAGCGCTACCTTGTTTGCAATGAGAATGAATCATATAATTCATACCTTTTCGCAGATGATCTCTCAATTTCCTGTCATTCCCAAAACATGCATTACATTGAACGTCAACTTCAAATATCAATGAATCGCATCCTGACATGGATGACACAAAATGGTTATAGACTGTCCAGCCAGAAATCTACTGCTATTCACTTCTGCCCCAGACGCAATATGCATCCGGAACCTGAGCTGCATTTGAATAACCATCCGCTTCCCATAACTAATTGTATTCGTCTACTAGGATTGTTCTTTGACAATAAGTTAAATTTCCAAAAGCACATTGAACATCTCCGGACTAGTTGTCAAAAAAAACTAAACATACTCAGAGTCTTATCAGCCACAACATGGGGAGCAGATCGTTACAGCCTGCTTCATTTATATAGAACCATAATCAGATCACGACTGGACTACGGTGCACCTGTCTTCGACTCTGCTAGGGAGAGTGCTTTATCTCGCCTCAACCCTATTCAACATTCAGCTCTCAGAACAGCACTAGGTGCGTTCAGAACATCTCCAGTGCAAAGTTTGTATGTTGAATCTCATGAACCTCCCCTAAATATCAGGAGAAAGATGTTGCTGCTGAACTATGCAACCAAGATCCAAAGCCAAATGACCCATCCTAATTGGTCAATACTTTATAATCCACATTTTACGACCTTGTATAGAAACAAACCACAGTCAGTTCGGCCTGCTGGTATTAGGCTAAAACAACTAGCAGAAGATTGGGATATTCACTTTAATAAAATCTTACAAGATCCTATAGATCCCGACCCTCCTTGGTCTGTCATTATGCCATCTTGTGACAATTATTTCCAACAATGGGGTAAACACTCCCTATCAGATACAAATATCAAACAGCTACACATAGCGCATACTCAATGTTATCCCGACTTCATTAAAATTTATACGGATGGATCGAAGTCTGAAAGTGGAACCGGCGCAGCAGTAGTACTCCCCGATACTATCATTTCTGTATCTCTCCCAAAAGAATGCAGTAGTTACACTACTGAATTATATGCCATAAAGCTTGCTATAGAACATATTTTCCATATGTCAATTCAAAAGAGCCTAATATACACAGACTCGCAGAGTTCCTTATTAGCCTTGCAAAACAACTTTCCGTCTAATCACCCTCTAATAAAGCTCATTAGAACAGAATTGATACGTCTGAGAGAACATCAACAAAAGGTTATATTCTGCTGGATACCTGGCCATACTGGAATACCAGGAAATGAAATTGCGGATGATGCTGCGAAACATCCATCAAGAGCAGCCCCAACGAATTCATTAGTACCGGCCATAGATTATAAAATTAAGATCCGAAGTATATGTAATGGTCGATGGACTCTGCAATGGCAAGCGCAAATTCATAATAAACTTTTTCAAGTTAAACCTGTACCAAAATTATGGGCTTCCAGCCCCATTGCAAACAGACAAGAAGAAGTAATTCTGGCCAGAGCCAGAATAGGACATACTCATTTAACTCATCTGTTCCTCCTGACAGGAAATGACCCTCCTCAATGTAATCATTGCCATACACCACTCACAGTCAAACACATACTTCTGGAATGTACTATATATAATAATGCTCGATTAATGTCATTCATTTCTCTGGCAAGCTTAAATGAACCTTTGTCACTTAGCCATATCTTAGGCGAAAAATCAAATCTCACTGAATTCTTCTCCTTCTTAAAACAAATAGGACTGTACAGCCATTTCTAACTGTTTCTACATGAAACAACACAGGCAGTATGAATCACTTTTCTAAGTGCAATATGGCCTAAGTAGCCATTGCACTTAAAACCCCATCAACAACAACAACAACAACAGCCTCAGATTCTATTGTTTCTTAACCAAGAGCATTATTCCTGCCTCACCTTCCTATACACATTGTACTCACCATATTCAAAGTCCACATCGCTGAGTGAGTGTTTCCAATGTCTCTGCTATACCCGCATTTGTTGACTTACCAGTACTTCATATTCATTAAATTGTTTACTATACTCCTAACACCAGTGTACAAGAAAGTATAAATGCACCTGTGTTTGCTTTTAGTGATCCTAACACAGCCCATGCATTTGCTTGTCCCATGAAGGCCCCCAGCAGGTCTTGTAATCTCAACGCCTTGCTTTTCGGTCTGTATGCCCAATAGAAGCAGTGCAAGAATAACACATGAATTGGAAGGCATTCATTGGAAAATGAAGGTTAATGCAGGAAGGTGTATTTTGGAACTTTTTTTTTTTTTTTCGATAGTAGAAGTGTCTGAAGACACTTACATTTAGAAGTATCTGAACAAGTACTAGAACAGGCAGTGCATTAAATTATCTAATGCCCAGTGCTTTTTTTTTTTTTTTTTTTTGAAATCTGGGGATAACTTCCAGTGCAGTTTGAATGTAATTACTACATATATCTGGCTGCAGACTGGATCACTGGGCATAGAAGGTGTTGACCACACAGAAGATCATAATTCTGCACATACATTTAAATTAAAAAATGAAATTGTGTGTGTGGGTGGGGGGGTGAAAGAAGACCAGGGTATGTCTGCGAGGCACAAAAGCTAATAATATTAAACAGGATGTCCGAAAAGTCTGGAACCAATGGCATACACCTGTGCCTTCAGGAATCCCCAAAATGAAAAGTCCAGTGGGTTAGGGTCAGGTGATCGTGGTGCCCACTCCACTGGTCCTCTCCTCCCAATCCATCGATGAGGAAACATGTCATCGAGCCAATGACTCCCTACAATTGTGTAATGCGGAGGAGTGAGACTTTTTGGACACCCTGTAGAACCTTTAAAGACATAGTGATACTGTTGACTAATAATATTAAGGTGAGGTCTTGCTCAATAGTTTGGAGGTTCTAAGTGGTGTTGAGAAAATGTCTAGAATTTTACCCAGGGATGATAGAAGGTGGTTATTAGCTCTGACTGAAGGACAGGAGACAGAGGATAATCATAAGTGACTATGCTTCAGAGTGGACAGTGAAGTACAGTGACATTTTTCAAGGATCATTTCATTAATAGTCCCCTACCAGTTCTAATTTTCCTTAAAAACCTCCAGTAGGCAGATGGTTAATTTTATACATCATTTAGCCTTTTTTTTTTTTTTTTTTTTTGAGATAAAAGACAAGGATAGTCAAATGATGCACTTGTTAGTTAATAACTTTAACATTTATTTTGAAACTATATCTTAAGTAACAACAGTCTTTTATTTTCTGACTTCCAGCATTGTAATACAGCTCCTGTATTAATATTTAATATCTGCGGAATATTAATACAGGAGCAAGCATGCATAGTGCATGTGGCACCCACAAAACCATAAAGAACTTTTTTTTTATGATTATATTTTTCTAGTTAAAAATAATTAATAAAGCAGACAAAAACTGAATACCATATTGGAGGAATACTAAAATTCACACTTTTAATTGTAATAAGGTTTTTTTTTTTTGTGTATCCATTACACCAAAGTTTCCACTAGATGGTTAATGGCACTGATGAGGAAGTATAGGGTAAGCTGTCAAACTTTGCTCGTGATCTGAAGAGCAGTTAATGCCCAGAATCAGTATGTAGCTTCAAAATGATTTGTACCAGATCATTTCGAAGAATGATTCAGAAAAATTGCAAATAAGGTTAATGATGCTAAATGTAATGTTGTGTATCTGGGGAATAGAAACTCAAGCATACAGGAGTAACTTATGAACTAGAGATCAGAGGAATTAAAGGTGGCTAAGAATGGGGGAAGACGTGGGCTTGGGTGGGAGGAAGATATGATAGTGATATGATGATTTTAATGCAGTATAAAATACTGCTAACGATCAAAGCATGCAGTGTCCTCTGATTATCAGCCCTTGGCAAGGAGGAAGTTGTTATTATTCATTATAAGGTGATGGTGAGATGGCTCTTGGAATATTGTATTGCAGTCTTTATATTATATCCAAATGATGTAGGGCTTTTAATGAGGCTTCAAAGAAAGGTCACCAGATTGGCAAGGAGTGCTAAGTATTTTCCATAGAAGGAATGATTTAGAAAATGTGGACCACAGATTGGTCAATACCAATGGAGAATCTAATTGAGATGAATAAGGCCTTGAAGGAAATGAGCGAAATGAATTGTGGGTGGGGGTTATATCCTTTCTGCATTAAGACTTTATCCAGGTGTCACAAATAGGGCATAACAGAAGATTGGACCTCATAGTTTACCTTCAAGCAGCATTGTAGTTATTATTGGAACAAATTATTTCTCAAGATAGCAAAAGCAAGTTCAAGGAAAATTGGATGGGTACTTTCTGGAAATGGAAATAATAAGATTCCTTCCCCTTTTAAATGCACAATATGTGAATAATTTTTGCTCTTTTCTGTTTACTAGAAAATTATTTCTCTTAACTGTATTTCAGAAACTTAACATATGCAAAAATTCTTATTTTCAGGAATCTGATTCATCATTTGCCACCTCACATCTTGAATAGTGACTTGGTGTATACTTTCTTCCAACCTCTATCTGGTGGTCGCCCTCCTCCTGTATTAGTGGGTAGGACCACTACTCCAAGTACCTTATATTGTAATACATCAGTTAATAGTCTTCCATGGCATCTTCTGAATCTTTGCAATTCTCAAGTGGCTGTGACCTCTGCTGCACCTACTGAAGGACGTTGTTTTACACGTAGTAACAGAAACGTGCCATATAATGGAAAGCAAAACAACGCTATTTCTTCTGCTCAGAACAGGTTGCAGTATTAATTTTTTCAATGCACTTTTTGTTACATAATTTATTGTATTTACTTGGTAATATATTTATCCAATGGCATTATGATTTATTACAAAATGGAAAATTTTCTATGTTGTCTTTACATGCAGACTGTTATCATTTTGTATATTTAAGTGCATAATATACAAACCTGTTAAATATACAAAATAATAATCAGTAATTAAACATGTGTTAACTTTTGCTTTTTAACACTTTCTTTTACAGTATTACTTAGATAACAAATAGAGTTGAATTATATTATTATGGATAAGATACCATAATAAAGTGATGATATACTATCAGCACACTATACTGTTTCTTATGTGTGGTGGACTTAATAATTAAAATTAAATATCAGTTAATCTAACTTAAATATTAATCACATTTCTAATTCCAATCCAAAATGGATGTCTTGATGGAAAATAAATTAATTTTTGATAGGAAGAGAACCCTGAAAGTGTGGTCATTTACAAGTTGTTTTTATTTATCATGAGATGTTATTTTTTACAAGTTTTCACGTGTAAAAAATAACAAATATCCACCTTGTGGATTCAGTCACCAGTTCTGAATCAATTCCCTTACTAATATGGCTGATATAGTCATTATGTGATTAGCAGAAAAGTACTCCACATTACTAAGTGAAGAATATCAGTGTTATTATTTTATTTTTTTTAATCTGAAGAACCAGCAATTGCAAAAACTCACTCAAAAAATACTTCGTTCCGCTTTCCTATAAAACTTGCATCAAACTGAAAAAGCATATAACAAAGCTAACACTACAAATACAGCATCCCTTAAATAGCTTTAACATATCATATGAGGGGGCAGAGGCACTTAAAAATTTTCTAATTAGACATACATAGTCTATTTATAGAGATTCAAATACAAATAGTATAATTACACTTCTGTGACATTAATATATGCAGAAAAGAATTTTTCAGCTTACAGTATATTTAATGAAAAATTTTATTTTCTTGGTAACAAAGTAATAAATGTCACAGCATGAGTTTAGATCTTTCATTGAGTTTTGTCTGGCAGGAATCAGTCCAAAGCCTGAAGAATGAATGTTTATAAGGAAAGCATCCCCCCATTATACCACAATAATTGGTGGTATAATGAATTTAAACATAGCCAGCAATCTGTGGAAGACAGTCTAAGGTGTGAAAGACCATCTAATGCTGTCAGTACCAGAAAAAATTGCTGCTGAAAAAAATTAATCACAAGGGATTAATTTTTTTTCAGCAGCAATTTTCTAGCACTGACAGCAGAGGTTCAAGCCTCTAACACCAGTCAGAGGCTTGAACCCTGGGCTACTTAAAGAGTGTGTGCTATTGCATTCCCTCTCCTGACCACTCGGCTATGGAGGCCCAATGTATTCATAATTTGGTAATTATTGAGTAACTTTTACTATTTTAAGTTTGAAATGCAAAATATTCTGTTCTGTTCTTCAGTCCTTAACTGTTTTTCTGCATATTCTCTAGTCAAAATATTTTCAACATATTCTAAATTATATATCTCCTGATTCCTTCTTATCCAAAATTAATTTTATTTTCAGTGTATTTACACTTTTGGTAATTATGGAGTAAATTTTACTGTTTTAAGTTTGAAATGTCAGATATTCTGTTATTTTCTTCAGTGATCAGAATTGTATTGGTTGTGTAGACAACTGAACTTACTCTTCTGGGTTGAGAGGTTATTGGAACACCTTCATTTGTTCTATACCCACTGGAGTGCATTGTAGGTGGGGAATTGTTAGCTAATTTTTTTTTATATTGAAGTATTTTAATTTATTCTTCACTAGGCATTTTTTTTTTTATTCAGTTTAAAACCTTTTTTATTCAGTTTACTCTCAGTTTTATTTCAGCTTGTGATAGCTTTTTTTAGTCAAGGAGGCATATCATCTCATTCACATTCCAGAGTTTTCACTTATGAAAAATTTTCTTCCATTCATTCTTGCTTTTCATTTATGGAAACCCTAAACCTACAAAAAAGCATACCAGTTTCACTGGTTTTTACATTTTCCTTCTTTTATATATATATATATATATATATATATATATATATATATATATATATAAAAGCTAAATTAAAATAGGATATTGCCAGTAGTATGGCAAACCAGTAGAGTGAAAATAAACTGAACCAAATAAAATAACAATAAAGAAAAAAATATAGGGGGGAGGTAAAGAAGAAAAGGGTAATGTTGAAGCAACATTCCTAAAATAATTTAGAAATTAAGCCAATTAAAAGAAATTTAGCAGTGCCCCCTCAATAGCACCCGTTTCCGAATTATGTGAAATCTCACTAAGGTGGAAATGTAAACTAACAACGTTACATATGCAAATAAACTGAAAATTAATAAAATAAAATAAAATAGACTGACCATTATGCCCCATCTCAACAGAGGACCACGAGGCCAGTAATAGTCAAGGAATCACTGCATTTCGAAAGCTAAACAAATCCATGCAACGCGGAATGATACTAAGATCAAACCGCCGATGCAATTGATTTGCATAGCGGTGGTCCTTATGCAGCAAAAAATAATAAAACAGAAAGCGTAGTACTCGCATGGCCACACCACACCACTAACATACGAATGCAGCTTTAGCACATCATTACGATGTGCTAACGCTGCGTTCGTACAACCATCTATAGCCTAATTTATTTCTATATATTTTCAGGTTAACTATTGTTTTTCTATTATTTTTCTTATTTAATTTTTGGATTAATTTGATCATATATATATGATTGTTAAAAAGTAACAATTTTTTTTTGGACTCAAAAATGGGGGGGGGATCATTATAGTTTAAAGGAAAAAAAATCATTCTTGAGCTTTTATACAAATTGTATGCCAAGATAGAGATAAATACATTATATGTAGACAGTATAAAAACCTGTTTAATTTTGCACTGTCGCTTAAGAAGTGCAGTAGGGGAGTCGAGCAGTTTGAACTAAGACAACTGTGTGCCATGGAATACAGATATATTATGGAAAGTTTAACCCTTCGGGGGGGGGGGTGTATATATTTTTACATTTTCAAGACACATACAATCTCTGAAAATAAGATTGCACCTGTCAGTAATTGTTGTCTAATTTTGGATTTACAGTGCTGAAATTCTCCATAATTTAGATTCAGAAATTGATGAAATTTAATTAGGTGATATATAAATAGATGTAAAGGAAACTAAAAAGTAACAATTTTTTTTTTTTTTTATATTTGTTTTTGATAATAATTTTAATCTAATGTGAGTAAGTCAGCATAAAAGAAAATTAATATTTAAAGCATTTGTGTACAAAGTTTTCATTTGTAAAAATTCTCAAAATTCTGTGTAGGAACTCACTCCAGTGATCTACTACTGTTGGCAAATTTACCCTCATGAGCTGAAATTGCATTAGAAAAGTCACTCCTAAAAGGGTTAAGGGATTTCTGGAAGCCACTAATACATGCATCTTGTGCAGAAATACCACAAAAGAAAGATATCAAAATGAATGCCATAAGAATTAGAAGGCTTACTCAAAGAAAAGGGGGAGGAACATGAATAGTTATAAACTTTGCAAGGCAGTTTTATATGACAGTTATAAGCATATATGTTACAAACCCAAACCTGGACTACAATTGTAGACAGATGAAAGCCATATTTGAGAAATTTTTGATAAGATAGCTAAGAATAGAATCAAAGAGTTTGTATATGAATACAAGGAAAAGGAGAGTAAATCAGATAGGCTACTTAAAAATTGTAATGGTGAAGTCAGAGAAAACCAACCAAGAAGATGATGTGGCAGAAGAGTTAAACAGGTACTTTGCAGTGAACTGAAGTCAGAGAAAACCAACCAAGAAGATGATGTGGCAGAAGAGTTAAACAGGTACTTTGCAGTGAACTGTAAGTAATGTTAATGAGCTGAATCTCAGACTCCTTGGACTCAAAAAGCAGTAATGGTACCCTGAAACCAGAAAGGAGTCCTTAAGAGGTGATGAGAAGCTACATACTGGTAAGATTGACCAAGATCATGGCATCTACAGTGAAAGATAATATCACTAAATGACAATACTGCATTCCACCTTGACAACCACCCAAAGAAGTCTTTTTTGACAAATTTGGTTAAATACTGTGGTAAGGTTATAAAACATTTGGAGGCGAAAAAGAAATGAACTTTCATATTATATATATCTAGACTTCAATAAAGGTTTGGATACTGACTCCTGTCAAAGAGTATTGTATAAATGGAAGGAAATTGGAATTATGGTGACAGATTTAAACCTTTTAGATTAGCTCAGTAGTTAGCATTTCCCTCAGAGAAAATACTGCAATGTAGCTGCCCACATTTTATATGCATAACTACCAACTCTGATAGTTGCGTCATATTGGACAAACTTGTTATCTGTAGACTACTTCCCTACAGAAGATGGCTGAACATTTTATTTTCATATGTACCTCATTACATTAGTATTCAAACATGTTTGCATTTAAAATTAAAGTGCATTTATTATGTAGCAGGAAAAGTTTGTATCATTACAAAAATTTAAGTGATTAAAGATTAGTTACTGCTAATATGATATAAATAGAAAGCAACAATAGTCCTAGAGCAGAGAATAGAGAATATAATTTTGGAGAATGTATTCTTAAGTTGATTTGTTAGTTAATTTTAAAAATTATTAAAGTATTGACTGTTATACAGTTGAAATTGAGTTTTGGTATGTTAGTTGCCTTAGTTGCTAATGCACCAATAAGACCCAATCCAACCAACCAACCAACCAACCAACCAGCAGTTGAAATTAAAGTGCATTTATTATGTGGAATGAAAAGTATTATCATTACAAACAAAGTGTCATCTTTGATGACAGTGTAATAACTAGTTTTGATTATGCTTTGTTTAGGCTTGGTAATAACAGCAGCCATTGTATTAGCTATTTGTTGTAATTAAGCTTAGAAATGATTATTATTATATTCAGAAAGAATTTTTTCTTTTGTTAAGTTTTTAAAATATCTTATATTTCACTAGTAAATATTATTGGTATTTCTTTTAATGAAATCTGATTATTATTGATAGGTGGCCAGCAGGTGCAACATCCCAAACATCCTCTATGTCTTCCAAATCTTCCTCCCCTCAGGTATCTCCACCTGAATCATGTAATAATTCTAGATCAGGATCACCATGGACCCAACCTCCAACAAATACAGACTCCTTGCAGTTTGAGCAGCTAAAAATCCTTGGCCTTGAAAAGCATTTTGATGTTCTTAGGCCACGTAAAATACAAGAGGTAGAAGCAGAAGTTTCATATTATATGCAAAAGTTTTTTATAATTGGCCACATAGTTAAGAAATATTTTATTGTGATATATATATTTTTTCTTTTATTGCAAGTCCACAGGTCATTATTGAGTGGTTTCAGGTGGTTTCTTGTCACACATCTGGAAGGGTCTGGATTCAGTTTTCATCAGATGAAAGCAGAATATTTCTCACTGGAAGAATGGCATGGAATGAAATGAGTTAAGATTTTTTAAGGCCTTTTTATGTGGCATCAAAATTAGTCTGTGGAGAGCTGTAGAACTTCTCCCTCCCCACTGGAAAATTGTATTTTCATTCCAAGCAGGCAAACTAGTCATAGGGTATATACAGTATAGAGATATGATGTACTGACAGGCTTTTGACTTTTTGACTCTCTGTAAGAATTAATCCAAGCTGCTTATGATATCAAAATATATCGTATTAAGAAAGAGAAAATGATGTAAATAAGTTATGCTTAATTTAAAAGTTTTATCCAGGTATCTGTAGTACATGCATTTCTTGACCCTTTCCCAACCAGAGGTCATGAAATATAACACAATGCCATTTACAGATGTCTCTTTAAGTGGCATTGATGGCCTCACTGAGGCTATGCTGTGCTAAGCAGCTGATGTCATTGCACATCATATCTAAAAGTTGTGTTAAGCAGCTGATGTGTCTTGCCATGTACATCATATATAAAAATTTAATCTTTTCATAAGACCACCTCACTTGTACCTAATCTACATCAATACAAGTTAAAACCGATGGCTGGAACTTATCTGCAAAGAGAACTGTATACAAATATACAAGGTCTTAGTTTTGATCTGTGATGTCCATTTCCATTTACAATCTCATAAAATGCACATTTTCCTTTTTCTGACACTCTTATTTATTGGTTGTTTCAATCACCATTCATTTAATTTCTCTCTCTCTCTCTCTCTCTCTCTCTCTCTCTCTCTCTCTCTCTCTCTCTCTCATCCCTTCTACATTAATGGTGAGTGTAACTTTGAATTCTTAAGGAAGTCACTGACATGAAACATCATTGCGCAAGTGATATTTCACATCAGATCTTCTTTGACTCAAAATATTTTTACCCCATCCTGTCAAATTTACTTGTTGTCTCTCCCAGCTCAACAAATCACTTAGAATATTTAGATTTTGAAACTATTTTCTCTAAACATAACAGCAAATAATTTTCTTTGGGATTTTAATGTTCACAATTCCAACCAGTTTCAGTGTTCTAGTTCTGCAGATTCAGCAATAGAGATGCTGAGGTTTCTGTTACTACTAGTGACTTTATGCAACTTGTTCATTTACCTACTAGAATACCAGACAATCCGAACCACATACATATATAAGAACTCTTGATCTTCTCCTCTCCAGAAACTCTTTGGTACATGCTTAATGTTAGTTAGTCTCTAGGTTCCCCAGGCCACAAATTGATGATAGTCTCTTCTCTTTTGGAAGCTCTGTCAAATGGCCATTCTGAGCCCTGTATGCAGCATTAGAACAGTATGATATGTAACTGTCTGCCTGATTTCTGTAGCTATATACCTGAGTTCTCTTCCTTTTCCTTGGTTGGACTACTATTTTAAATCTCTAATCCCAATATTTACTCAGATTATGTCACCGAAATTATTCTTGTAGTACTGAAATCCTTTATTTCTCATTGTACTAGAAGTCCTCATTATTTATGAAAACTGTGGTTTTTCTAAATGTGTGCTTAGGCTGCTCTTGAGACAAGAATGTAACATATGACATTGTACACTGGGAGGAGTTGAATTAAAAACAATGGAGAAAGAAAGGGATTTGGGAGTTACAATAGCAGAACATTATAAATCTGCTATATGAGGCAAACTATGAGATTGCGCTTGAAATACTGTATTCAGGTATGGAGGCCATACCTGAAAAATAAACATCCAACTCTTAAAAAGGTTGAAAGATGGACATTGCCTTGGTTAGATTGATTTAAGGACACCCATATGAGAAATGAGTTCAAATATGTAGACTACAGAGCTTGGTAACCACGTGCCTTAGAGGGGGATTAGAGGGAATAGTAAAATGAATGAGGTAGAAATTTGCAGTATTAAATGTTATTAGAACTGGGAGATATATGTTTAGACTAAGGAGGAAAAATTATAGATGGGATTATAGGAAGTTTTCCTTTAGTAAGTGAGTTGGTAATCATTACAAGTTGCCACCATGGTAGTTGAGCCCAGTGAAAATTGAAATCTGTGAAAATCAAAAGCCCTGCTGGATCATCTACAGGAAGAGTAAAACACATACAAGCCAATTTGTGTTTTACACAAATTGGCTTGTATGTATATATGTATGTATACATACAAGCCAATGGCTTGTATGTATGTATATTTTTACACAAATTGTATATAAATTTCCAAGTTCATTTTCTGCAAACACCAAATGTGCAATAGTTGTAAACAAGTTATGAATAAGTCCAGACTCAATTTTGATGTGAGAAGTAGGAAAATTGTTTCTTGCCCAAAAGGTATTTTAAGCGCTCTAATCTCTTGCCAACGTTATTTCCACAACTTCTCTCCATTGATAGTATCACCTGTGTTACATTCTTACTATTCTTTTGCATCTTCGTCAAAAGATAAAGTGGCTTATTAGTCATTTTGCTTTTCATTTCATTGTTGCACTCATGATTTTATTAAATCTCCTTATCCCATACCAAACACATTCTATTCATTGCCCCCTTGAATTTCAACCAAAAGACTTTAGAAAAATCTTGAATAATCTTGATGCCAAGAATGATAATTTTCCACTTGCTCATATTCACCCAATTCCTAAACAGGGTTATAAATTTTATTCTTATAATTATTATTCCATTGCACTTACTTGAATTCTCTCCAAAGTAATGAAGGAATCCAGCAGTTATACTGTTTCAAAATTTGCCAATATGAATTCTGTAAATTTCAATCGAAAAATGATACATTGATTTATATTATTCATCTTTGGACAGATTCTATTGAAAAGTTAAAGAAAAACTCAAGTGGTTGCCCTTTATTTCTATGGCTTTCAATCTTGTTTGCCATAAAGGTCTTGTAAACAAGCCTCCATCTTGTGCTTTCTGATTTTTGCAATTGAATAGCCAGTTTTCTCTCTAACTGCAGTGTGTGTGTGTGTGTGTGTGTGTGAGAGAGAGAGAGAGAGAGAGAGAGATTATAGGTGGATTTATTTTTTCTAATTTCTTAAGTAATGCCGGAGCCCCTCCTCCCGAGGTTCTGTTCTTCGCCCACTCTATTCCTCCTATATATTAATGACCTCTTTCTGTTGATTTGAAAGTCCATTTATAGTTTTGATGATGACAATGCTACATTCCAATTTATATTTTAGAAATTCTGCTTGGTACCACCACCACCACAGCTTCCTTGAATTTCCCATACCAGTTCCTTAAGTTCCAGGTAATTCTTCACTGATGAGAAGAAAACTGTTAACTTAACTCCTTCTAAAACCCATTCTCATCTTACTTGTCTCAAGAAGAGTGTTGCTACTATGCTAATACAGTGCACACACATACATTCTCTTTTGAAAAGAACAAACAAAACTTCCTTTCTGTTATTTATCTTTTAATATGAGATGAAGTCAAAAATTAAGGTTTCCCTGTTTTTTAATTGCAAGTACATGTGACGTTGAGAAAGATGTCCTTAAACTGTTCATTGTAGTAGCTATACTTGTTCAGGCACTTCAGTTATGGCAATAGAAGGATGTCTTGATGCCCTATAAATCACCTGACAGTGGGAAACATTTCCCTTGGAGATGACTCTTTAAGTGTGGAATAAGGTGAAAGATGGAGCAGTCTCCCACTGCCAAAAGTTCAGTAGATCTGATGTGGTACATTTGGTGTGCAGCATACATTGTCATGAAACAGTAGACTAGTCCTTTTGGGAAAAATAACATTCTCCATTCAGGCTATTGCTCACCTTCCTGCAATGATATGACATTGCATGATGGTGAGCAGTGCTACCATGCACAATTTCTTTTGGTCGAGTCATTTGGTGACACACCCACCTGCCAAAAGTTAAAACATTATATGGAATATAATGTTCCATACTGTTTTCATATTTACTGTTTGATTACTCTATGGATATTTGTAATGTTCTTGGTGTGCTAATATCTGACATAAAACACAACAACAACAAAAAAATCCTATTAATTAAGGATCCTATTAATTTGCAATTTAGTCTAAAATTTTTTTAAAGCTTTTACACTTTTTTTGTTTTCTTAAAATGAGGAGGCATTATAGAGACCAGCTGCTCTTAGTTGTCCATGACTAATGTGAATTTCAATAATCTTTCTCAAAATTATCAGTAGTATTATTTTCATTGACTGTTGATATCTTAAAAGCTAAGCTGGTAGAATGCATGTACCCTAGTTATACGGAATTTTCTCACTTTTCTTCTGCCCTAATTTGTTGAAGGTAAAAACCATAACCCTGCAAGAAAACTGTCAAAACAAATAAATAAATAACACTATATTAAGATATGGGAGGGAATTTTAGCAAGTGGTCGAATCAGGAGGCACCTCCGTATCCAGGTGGGTAGGAGTGGCAGTGCAAAGCACACGCTTCTTGATTAGACCGGGTGTTCGAGCCTGTGACCACCAAATACGGAGGATACGTAAAGGTCAGGGAATGACCGCCGCATATCCCTGGAGCAATATGGCCTTAGTTGCTAATGCTCCTAAAAACCAAATAACAAGTAACATAAGTTGAATCAGGGGATGACAAATATGCAAAATCTGAGGTAAAACTCCAGAACACGGTGCCCCTTTGACAATTACGTCGAGAAGAAGAGGGGGAAAGCAGTGACGTACGGTTCGTAACTCCGCCCACTCACTGCGTTCCCCCTCTTCTCGACAACTGCACGTGGCGAATGTCACGCGACGTAACAGTATGGCGGAACCGAAAAATAACGAAATTATCGGCAACAGTAATTTTTTCGGAGCAGCAGCCAAAATAATTGCAAATTAAACACACTAATTTCATTCTTCAAAACGAAAAAAAAATAATGAGACGCAGCAAACGACCAATTTTCGACAAATAACTGGCGAAGTCCCGCAAAAAGGTAATCTACCATTTTAATTAAACACAAACGAAAGACAATTAAAAACGTAATTCCCAATATACATTTTTTTTTTTTCCGTCCAACGACTGGTTTTTGCTTGAATCCTTCCCGAAGTCGCGTAAAAACCTAACCAATTTTCACTAAACACAAATGAAAGTAAATTAAAAACGTAACTCGCATTTTTTTTTTTTTTTTTCCGTCCACTGACTGGTTTTTGCTTGAATCCTTCCCGAAGTCGCATGAAAACATAACCTTTTCTGCCTAAACAGAAACGAAAGTCAATTAACACGTGCAACGAACAATAAAATTGCTCTTTGCATAAGCACTAAACGGCAACATAGAATTTTTTCTTTTTTTTTTTTTAAAAACGCAACAGACACAATACTACGATAATAATACGTGAAAATAACACAGAAATACAAGACAAACTAAACTCACCTCACAGCAGCAAAGAAACAGTTTACCAGCAGGATTGAACGGGATAACGACAAACTAAAAAACACGAGGCAATAACCAGAAAAGCAAGAAATAACAGCTCAGCACCGTACGCACTAAAAACCAACATTCAAAAGAAAGAATACGCAACGAATTTCACATTTAGCGCTCCAGAGACGTCGTGTCACGTGACATCCACGTGAAATGAAGAGGGGACGCAGTCAGTAGGCGGGATCAAAACCTGTCAATCACAGCTTTCCCCCGTTCTGACAGCCAATTACAAGGGGGCACCATATATTGGAGTATGGCCAAATCTGAATATAGTAGATAACAAAAAAAAACCGAAATTTTCCCAGAATTCATCTCATAATTCGGAATTATTCTTGTTCTACTTTTTGTTTCACATGATCCTTCACATGTAGTAGTAGTAGTAGTGGCACGTGATGCAAGAAAGCAAGTGTATGAGCTTATGCAGCATCAGCCAAAAAAAAATCACACCATTCCCTCCAAATGCCTGTCCAGTTCCTCCTTAAATTTATTTAACCTATCAACTTCCACAACGACAGATGGAAGTTTGTTCCAGCAATTAACCACCCGCTGGCTAAAGGCAAATTTCCGCACATCTATTCTACATCTGTCCTTTCTTAATTTGAACTTATGTCCCCGTAGGTTCGTAATCTGAACAAGTGGAAGGATCCCATCAGAATTCAGCGTGCTCAACCCATTCAAGGCCTTATAGACCTCAATCAGATCACCGTGCAGGTGCCTAGTCTCCAGCCACTGCAATTTGCAGAACTTAAGCCTCTCTTGGTAAGAGGATCCCTTCATTCCCCTCACCAATCGTGTTCCTCTTCTCTGTACACGCTCAAGCAAATCTACATCCTTCCTAAAATGAGGCCTCCAGACCTGTACGCAGTACTCAAGGCGTGGCCTGACCATTGCCTTATACAGAGGGACAATCACCTCCTTTTCCCTGCTAGCAAAATTCCTATATATCATTGACAAAACCCCATGACCTGCCCTAGCAGCCTGTCTGCATTGCTCAGAAAACTTCATATCTGACTGCACAATTACTCCCAGATCTTTTTCATTTTCTACCACCTTAAGTGTAGTACCACACAGTTGGTACGTTTCTCTGGGGTTACTTCTACCCATATGCAGTACTTTGCATTTATCAAGGTTAAACTTCAGTTGCCACTTCTTAGCCCATCTGCCCAAATTATCTAGATCCTGTTGCAGTAGCACACTGCCATTACTGTCATTAACAACCCTGCCAACCTTTGTATCATCTGCAAACTTTGACTCTAAGCCTGATATACCTTCATCCATATCATTGATAAATACACAAAACAACAGTGGACCCAACACCGAACCCTGTGGGACTCCACTAATAACATTAGTCCACGAAGAGCAGCACCCATTGATTACCACCCTCTGTCTTCTCCCACTTAACCATCCTTTTATCCATTGTAGCAACTTACCCTTAATACCATTCTGCTTCAATTTGTACAGTAGTCTTCCATGCGCAACAGTGTCAAAAGCTTTCCTGAAATCCAAGTATATGACATCAAAATTATTTTTTGCATCCAGTTCCTTTGTGACCACATCATAATAACCAATCAAATTTGTCAGACAAGACTTTCCCTTAACAAACCCATGCTGTGTCTGAATTATTGCTGCAGTCTTGTCTATATGATCCTGCAATGCATCTTTAACCAGTGACTCCATTATTTTACCCGGAACAGAAGTTAAACTAACTGGTCTGTAATTACTCGTGTCACCCTTCGATCCACCTTTGTGAATTGGGGATACATTTGCACATCTCCAGTCTGTGGGAACCTCCCCTGAGTCCAAGGATGCTCTCATAATTATGGCTAAGGGTTTGCTTAGTTGCTTTGCCGCCTCCTTTAAAATAACTGGATAGATCCCATCCACCCCAGGTGCCTTTCTTATGTTTAACTTCAACAATTTCTCCTCCACTTTGCTCTCAGTTATTACAAAATCATTAAGCACACTGCTACAATTTGATAACCTTCTTCCATTTTCAAACTGTAATAATTCCTCACGTGTGAATGTAGATGCAAAATACTCATTCAGTTTGTTTGCTATCTGAGCAGGATCATCAACAGTGGAACCATCGATGTCAAGTGGACCAATCATATTCGTCCCCTTCCTTTTAGAGTTTATATAAGTAAAGAAATCCTTGCTGTTTTTCTTAGCATCTTTTGACAAAGATTTCTCGTAATCCGCCTTCGCCTGCCTAACCTCCTTTGTGACCTGATTACAGACTAGCTTATATCTGCCTCAGGCTTCTGCGTCGCCTGATAATTTATATGCATCCCATGCATTTTTCTTCTCTGTCACGAGTCTCATTAGTTCATTTGATAACCATTTAGGCCTAAACCTTGAACAATATTTCTTAATCGGTATGAAAAGTCTAGTAGCTTCCACGATTAATTCCTTGAATGCTTCCCACTTAGAATTTACTGTTTGTAACATCGTCAGTTGATCCCACTGTACAGAATTTAAAAACTGTCTGAGACCACTGTACTCCCCTTTACGGAAGCAAAAACCCTTTCCTTTACCCCTGACGGTAGTTACCTCTTTGAGTAAATCCCACTTCAGCACACTGTGATCACTACCACCTAGTGGTTCCTTTATCTGCAAATTCTTAATACACGAATGATCACTGCTGATAACCAGATCAAGAGTATTACTTTCTCTGGTTGCCTCTCGAACATGCTGCTGCAGAAAACAATCATCCAATAAATCCACAAAAGTCTGACTAGTGTGTGAGTGACCAACCCACAAGTTGCAGTCAATATCTGGGAAGTTAAAATCCCCCATTATAAGACATTCTGATTTACTGGCCCACTCTATTTCTCTGTACAATTGTTCATTGTACTCATTCAAGTCATTAGGTCTATAACACACTCCTACTCTTATTTTTGCTTTCGCAGTGCTTATCTCACACCAAACTGACTCAACAGAGCACTGTTCATCTATATTAACTGGGTGCACTTCCTTTGATTTTATGTTTTTCTTAATTAACAGCATAACACTCCCTCCCTTTCTGTCCTGTCTATCCTTTCTGTACACATTGTACTCCCCAAATTCCAGTTCTGCATTCCTTATATCTTTGTGACACCACGTCTCTGCTATCCCAACAATATCCGCCTTTGATGTCTTGACCAACACTTCAAATTCATCAAATTTATTTACTATACTTCTAGCATTGGTATACATGCAAGCATACATGCTCCTATGCCTATTCCTTGTTACCCTAACACATCCCATATACCCAACTATTCCATGATGACTGCCATCCGTCCCTGAAACCCCCAACACCCCTCGCTCCAGGTCGCTTCTTATTCTAATAGAAGTTGTGCTAGAATCACCTTTACCTCTGCCTGCGGTTACTGTTAAACTATTAGTCTTTGTATCCCCCCAAACTAGCAGTTTTCCGACCCACCTAACACTGCCTCGATAGCATCAGCAAATATTCTTGCACCCTTTCTATTTAAGTGTATCCCATCCCTGTAGAAGCAATCTCTCCTGTTAACAAGTACAGTCCAGGCTGAAAAAAATTCTACCCCTTGAGCCCTGCACAATCTTTCCAGGGCCGAATTGATCGACAAGGCTCTCATCATGTACTCCCTCCTATCGTGTCTGGGCAGAATTGCAGACACTTTCAAATTCAACCCTATTTCACGGCTTTTTTTCAACAGTGACCTGTACTTGTTGAGTAATTCCGCCGACATACCATATTGGTATGTTTGCGGCCATCTTTCCCAATTTTTTTTTTTCTCTCTTTTTTACTCAACAATAGAGGTCATCCCTATCTGTTTCTCTAAATCTATATAACTGGGTGACTTGTCATTGTTTCCCCCTTTCGCATCCTGTCTGTGTACGTCTCTCCTCCGCTCGACATAACGACTCCAGGTAACTCCCGCTTTTAGTTTTTGTTTCTATTTCCCTTCCTCGCTATCAGCCTTTGGTATTAACACCCATTTTTACTAACGCTTGTTTATACCAGAATCCTTTCTTTAAGGTTGGGCCTTACACACCCAGTAAGTTCAGTATTTTTAATGGCTTTTTATCTTTATACTGTCTTTTTCTATTTTTTCCCCGTTCGTAAAACAATTAGTGTAATATGAGGGTGATACGAACGCGCCATCTATCCTCAATCCTATTGCTATTTTCGCCTTCTTTTGACAATTTTTTCTTCCCTTCCTCTCCCCAAGAATTTTACCATTCCCTATACCATTTGCTTGTCTACACTTTTTTGTTCAAATTTCTCTGCTTTATATCTGAATTTTAATCTTCTACTACGTTAATTTAATTACCTTTCACCGCCTCTGCACTTCATATTTGTATTATATTTCACATTACACTTTTGTAAATTTGTATTTATTTTAATTTACATTATTAACTTTATTTTTACACTGTGTTGGGACTACCTCGTCTACCAGTATTACAATAAAGGCTGCATATTTGCTTCCCCCTTTTTTTAATACTACAGACAAATTTGGAAATGCAGTGTCTGGTACATGGTCAGGAGTTAGTCCCCTGTTGAATTTCCTGACTATGTATGTATCATTTTTTCATCTACTATATTCAGATTTTGCATATTGCCATCCCCTGATTTGACCACTTGCTAAAATTGCCCTCCCATATCTAAATATAGTGTTTATGATTATTATTATTTTTTTTGCTTCCTCAGTCCCAGTTCATATTTGTACTAGGTTTTTCAAATTCTTTCACCTGTTTGACCACTACTTCACTTTCACTTTCGACTATCTCTTAAACTTCTCTTAGTCAGGCACCTAGTGTACTTTTCATTTCCATTTTCACAGAAACTTTATATATTTTACAAATCACACATTATTTATATCCTTTTGCTTCCTTTACTGCTGCACTGCATTTTGGAGCATTAGACATATGATAACTTTTGTTATTTTCCTTTCTCTGCTTATTTTGCTTCTTAACAGTTGTATACATACAGTACTTTTTTTTTTTGTAAAAAAAAATGGGTGCTGCTATTCATTCTTTGCTGTCAGAAAAAATTTAAAATTAAAAGGACATGAAAAGTACAGTGCAGCCACTCCCCAACTTACGTAAGGGTTGCGTTATTTGGAACTGTATGTAAGTCGGAATTTCCCTAAATTCTTATGTGCACTCGTAAATTTGATTGAAGCAAAAAAGAAATGTTCAACGAACATGTAAATAGAATTATTTATTCATTTTTTTTTTTATCTCATGCCCAGGAAAAATTACAAAAATTTTAAAAATTTACAAAAAGAGAGAGAAGGCAGGCATAACGTCAGCAAGATTTACCTTTCGAGCATCGTTCCCAGAATCAACTCTCCAGTTGATAAGTATGCCGCTGTGGAGATTTAGAAGGTGTTTTTTCCAACATATCGCAAAATTTCTCTGCTGCTGCAGAGTCGGCATTGGTGACTTCACCACATACTTTAATGTTTTGGAAACTAGTGCGATGCTTGAACTTATTAAACCACCCGTTGCTTGCCATGAACTTGGCTTGGGGTTCGCCATACTTATCCTTAATATCTTCATGAATACTTCTTTCTTTTGCTTGAATGGCCTTTAGACTCAGGGGCACTTGCTTCTGAATCTGATTTTCCATCTATATTATTAATAGCTTTTCCACCTTTGATATTGCACCTGAATGCTGTTTTGTGATCACCGTTGATCTTAAATGCATTGATCCTTTAACATGTTATTTTATACATGCACTGTCCCTTAAAATAATATTCACTTTGAAGCAGAGAGACCTAATTCTGTGCAATAGATGACAAACTTTGTAATTCTTAATTCATCTTTGTAATTCATCGTTTATAAATCAATTTTGCTTCATTTCCTAGCACTGCCAGCACTTGCATTTTCTGTTGGTCCCTTTCCCTTCACCATTGTAATAAGTAAATAGGAATGAAGAGAAGATTTTGAAAATTTGTTTTTTATATGATTGAAGATTTCAGTGAAGGGGAACTCATTTCACCATAATACTGTAATGTAAAAACTCACAGAATTCCAGTTATTGGTATTATCGCAAATATAATAAGATCTAGTTTACTACCTATTTTATAATAGATTGTGCTAACAGAAAATCCCAATAAACTGGAAAGTGCAAATTGTTTTTAATTATTTTATGGTAGTGACCTCCAGAAATGTGTTTTAGAAAAATATCACAAAGGTGTTCAAAATTGATTCTTATAACGGAACATTCGATAACAACGAAAGTGTAATGAAATTTCCATTATAAAAATGACCTTTAGAGAAATAACTAGCTTAGTTATATAGCGAAATTTTCAACTTCCGAGGTCTTGGAATGATTTACCAATAAAAAGTGTTATTGGGTTCACATTACGATATTTTCATGATACCTCCATTTATTCCTACAGAATGCAAATTACGTTTTCACGATTTTTTTTAAGTTTGCACTGGCCAGCAAAAACTTTCATAAAGTAAAATTTCCTGAAGTCGAGTAATACGTAAGCCGAGGAGTGGCTGTATTCTAAAAAAATATTTCCTGAAATTGTTACTTTAGTAGTAATGTTTTTGGATTAAGAACAGCAAATTAAGTATATTAACACAGTTTATTAAGCATATATGTATTATTTAAGTATATAAAAAAAATAAGTAAAATGTGAGTTAAAATAAGTAATAAGTAAAAATAATTTCATAATAAAGTTTTTGTAAAATATTCCAAATTTTTATTTAAGTCCTCATCTGACATACCGTGCCAAGTTTTTTTTTTCTTCTGTTTGTCTTTTGCTGAATGACGTTTCTGAAGCAGCCACGAATCGACATATTTGCTGGACCGAAGTGTGTCACCGGTGGGCCTACAGTTTTAAGAAACTGTTTTTGTCATCAACGAAGCTGTGGTTGGGCTAGCAATCAGATTCATTTGTGAAAATCCTCATTCACATTCATTGATGAAATTGGTATCGCACTCAGAGCATTCATCAAATGCTTCAATTCTTCCAAAACCATCTTATCAATGAGGTACCCCTGAAATCCACGAATTGTCTCTCTTTCACTTAACTGTAACCTAATTGACAATTTTCTAACTTCATTTTCACCAAATGCCAACATTTCACGTTTATAAGGTTTTAATACCTTTGTTGTCCTCATTTTCCTTCTCTCATCATCGATATTGTCACTAGTTCTTTGAACTAGTTGTTAAATTTGAAATTTTTTTTTTGGAAACTGTCCAGAATGTCTGTGTTATTCGGGTACTGTGACCATGTAAGCAGAGATAGGCAAAATTTATGGAAAAATGTGGATAATGCACTTCCGCGAAACAACAGAATGATTATTTGTCGGGGTGAAAGAAAATCACTCTCTCCTAATTCTTAAACAGGGCACTTACAGTTGATTCACAGTGGTGTCCGACCTACGGCCTGTGCGGAAAGTGAACTGAAACAGAATTTTAAAATTTGTTAATTATCAAAAAATTTCTCATTAAATGTTTTGTTCAGTAAATATAATTGTATATGTACTTAATAAAATTTCCAAATATTTTCAGTTTTTCTTTTACATGTAACAAGATATGGAAAACGTAACACTAATTTTTCTTGAATCACTCAGTGCGGCCTGCGAAAGAAATCTAACTTTGAATTTTTTTGAATATGGCCCCTGTACTGGAAAATTGTATTTGTGTTTTTGTATAGACAGCCTCCTAGAACAAAGTTAATTTCCGCCTCATTGCTCTGTTCAGTTTTTACAGGCTCTGTCAGTGTAAGGCCAGTGTGTGTGTCGTGTAATAAAAAAGAAAATTCCAACCAGTTGAACTGGGATAGGGGAAAAGGAATCAGAGAGAGAGAGAAAGAAAGAAAGAAAGAAAAAAGTTTTAAATCCCGGACAGGAGATTTTCATCCCACATGGGAGAAAGTGATAGGAAAGAAAACCTAATCCCTAGCAGCGGGAAGGCAAGGCCTCCCCTACTATCTGCTCACCCTCCTCCCTGTGGGGGTGCCTCTGTAACCAGGTGGGCAGGAGCAGCAGCAGTGCATAGCACATGCTTCTTGATAGACTGGGGTTCGAGCCCGCGACCACCAAATACGGAGGATGCAGAAAGGTCAGGGAATGACCACCGCATATCCCTGGAGCAATATGGCCTTAGTTGCTAATGCTCCTAAAAACCAAATAACAATAACAACCACCTCCATGGGGAACAAGTTTCCCAGGTAAGAAAAGAAAACTAGAGTCAGGTGAAGATGGGGAAAGGATGAAAGAGGAGGGGGACTTCGCCCGGCCCAGGAAAGCCCCAGTCCAGGATTGTGGGGGGGAGGAACGAGAGTGGGTGAGAGGTTGCTAGCCTGACCTGGGGGAAAAGTTGGACACCACTTCAGTAGAAGGTTGACCAAAGCCCTTTGTCAGCATCGGAAATACCCCTTGATCTGCTTACTGTTGACCAGTGCGACTTCTCCATATATGGGATAGGTGTTATGAGTACTCTTAAGTTGTAGAATGGTAATCCCATTAGCTCTCTTAATTGCCTAATTGCCTAAAGGCTAGAAATGCAAACAGTGTGTACCGAGTTAAGTCTGTCCTAAGCCGTTCTTTATATGAAAATTTTATTCGCTCAACAGAAACTATTTTAAATGTAACTTCCAAGGGGCAAATTCAAAAAAAAATCGCTATAAAAGGAGTTTGTTAAACAGAGGTCTGACTGAGTAATTTAGAATTCTAAAAATGGTTATAAAGTTTTATATAGAAAATATCTTAACAATAGACAGTGAAAAATGCAAATTTAGTTAAATAACTTTAAGCTTATTTGAATAGTAGGTAAACACATGAAAAAAAATTTATGGAATATTACAAATTTTGAAGTGTACTGCATCCAAATGTCACACATCATTTAATTAATAAATGTGCCAGTATGGCATATCGTTGTGGACCATCCCAAAAAAAGCACTGTATGTATATATATATATATATATATATATAATATATATATATAAAATTATTTTTATTATGTGTAGAATTTAAATATAGAATTTAACTAGTGCTAATAATGAAAATACCGTGTATCCTGGTAGCGATATATGTGTTGAACAAAGGGCGGAAAAAAGAAAAAGTGTAACGATATAAAAAGAATGTAACGATATAAAAAGAAACAAAATGCAAATTTTGAAAAAACAACGACCAATGTGGAAATAGCATTGCGGTATTTTTCATAATTTTTGTGTCTTCGTCAGAGGTCATCCACCAAAATTATGAAAAAGAACAGCAATACTCTTACTTCTGTTTCTGACATGTTCTGTATGTCAAAGAACACGTGTAAGAAGCCACGTGGTAAAAATAATTTAGAATACAAATTTAGAATAAATAAAATAAAATACAAGTTATGTAAAACTATTGTGTGTTACTAATGTATTACATACAGAACATGGATGACCTTACAGAAGTAAGTGGACCGCTATGAAAGTGAAGACAAAGGAAGGGAGTGTCCGAATGACAAGGGCTAACCCGTGTATATATTCGTAGAAACGCTAGTGGTGCCTAGTGTTAGACGAATTTGTTGTCTGTATATTATGTATTTACGTATGTACTTCATTCCTAAATTTCATAAAAAACCAATAGGCTTCAGATTCATAACCTCATGTAAAAATAGTTATGTACACAAATCTGGAAAGAAACTTGAACAACTACTGCAACCACTGATGCATAACATACATAACAGCAAAATCATAGGCAACAACCAACCCGTATTAAAATTTTTGCAAAGTAATAAAGTCAATAATATTCAAACCTTTGATTTCCATAGCCTATTTACCAGTATCAATCAAATCAATCTCAAATCGATACTAAAAGATATCTATGATAAACATAAGGACTTTATTTCCTGCAACACATATTACTGGAACAACATACTGAAATTATGTATTTCCAATAACTTCATATATGATGGTAACACAGTATATCAACAAACCAATGGAACACCTATGGGCAGCCCAGCCTCATGCATAATAGCCAACCTATATTTATACTGGTCAGAAACCTCATTTCCACAGGACCTAATCCTATTCAGATATATAGACGACCTCATAGTAATCAACTACCCGAATTTCATCCAGGATTATGGACATTTATACCCTAACGAACTTGTACTAGAAAGAACAAACAATTCTGATACAGCAGCCCATTTTTTGGATCTAGACATTAATTTAAAAAATGGTATAGCCTCCATCAATTTGTACAACAAACGTGAAGCATTCAACTTTAGCATAGTAAACTTTACAAAATGGAATTCCAATATTTCCAAACAGGTACATGCTAATGTTATCCTAGCACAATGCATCAGAATAGCAACAATATGCAGCGACAAAACTACAGCTATTGATAACATCAGAATATTATACAGTAAACTAACCGAAAATCTTTTTCCTATTGCATATCTGCGTCATCATATCAATAAAGCCCTTAACATATTAAGGCACAAGAAATTAATAGATATTAATATAAACAGCATTATTAACTTATAATTCTTCCCATACGCATCAAGTATGTATATAGTGTAAATACAATACACTAGGCCTCTTTGGTGTCTTACGGTCTGGAAAACTTGTACCCACCGATTGGCCTGACATAGTGTATTTACCTTGTAACTATCTTGTAATTATTTTTAAACCTATCTTGATTTATTTATTTAATTGGTATTTAATTGTTATTTGATTGTAACTTAAATGTACACAGTTACACTCTTAACACAACTGACGTAAATACTTTATATTTCTTATCTATCCCGGATGTTTGAGCAACTCTACCGCATACGTAAATTACATAATATACAGACAACAAATTCGTCTAACACTAGGCGCCGCTAGCGTTTCTACGAATATATACACGGGTTAGCCTCCGGCTCAATCTTTTCTGTCAACCCGTGTAGTAGCGGTAAGTTCTTGTCATTCGGACACTCCCTTCCTTTGTCTTCACTTTCATAGCGGTCCACTTACTTCTGTAAGGTCATCCATGTTCTGTATGTAATACATTAGTAACACACAATAGTTTTACATAACTTGTATTTTATTTTATTTTATTTATTCTAAATTTGTATTCTAAATTATTTTTACCACGTGGCTTCTTACACGTGCTCTTTGACATACAGAACATGTCAGAAACAGAAGTAAGAGTATTGCTGTTCTTTTTCATAATTTTGGTGGATGACCTCTGACGAAGACACAAAAATTATGAAAAATACCGCAATGCTATTTCCACATTGGTCGTTATTTTTTCAAAATTTGCATTTTGTTCTTTTTATATCGTTACACTTTTTCTTTTTTCCACCCTTTGTTCAACACATATATCGCTACCAGGATACACGGTATTTTCATTATTAGCACTAGTTAAATTCTATATTTAAATTCTACACATAACAATAAAAATAATTTTATGTATATATTATGGTTGTAGGGTACCTTTGCTCTTGCAGTGTCCCTGATCCATAATCCATATTATCGCACTTCAAATCCGACTTCTCTATTTATTTTTAATTTTTATTATTCGTAATAATTATTATCCTAAGCTTTATCCAGGTTGAGCTCACGCCGCCTAGAACAGCTTATATACACTTGTTATTTCTTTTTTCTACCCAATATTTATATATTCACCATCCTATCCTATTTATTTTTAATTTTTATTATTCGTAATTATATATATATATATATATATATATCAATAATAGAACAATTTTTAAATTTCTTATGCAATATAATCCAGATCGGATTAATGCCATCTATTTTAGATAGTACATTACATCCGTCGTAATATATTTATTTTTTATAGCTTAAGTAAAATAGGTAACGTGCCATTTAATAGTATATTATGTTAGATAATAGATATTAGATATTATAGAGTTACTTGGTGTTTTGATCTATGTATATATTTTTGGGCAGCTTGTTAAAATACATATGTTCTCATATTTATATAGAATCGGTTTTATATTTTCGGCCACCACCATCATATCTAACATAATATACTATTAAATAGCACGTACCTATTTTACTTAAGCTATAATAAATAAATAAATAAATATATATATATATATATATATATATATATCTATGGGACTACCTTGTCCATACTGTAAGAGAATGTTCTAATATTATTCTTTTAGGCTTTATTTCACCTCTCTTCCACTATTATGGACAAGTATAGAAACACAGTTCCTGATACATGGTCCCATGTAGTCCCTTGATGAAATACTTGACCATGTATTAATATTTACTTCAGCTGATATCAGATTTTGCATTTTTGATATTTCTGTTTTTGACTTATAACTAAATTTGTCCATCCATATCTAATGACAGCTCTATCACCTTTTATTTTGCTTTATTTTGTTTAATCATTTGGTATTAATTATTACTTTACAGCTCCCTCACATCTAATTGTCTTTGCAATTCGGCCCATAATTTTCTTATTTCATCATAGCTTTTAGGATATTAACATTCTTTCTCCTTTTACAAACTTGCTATACTTCTTTTTTTCTACTATCCTTACCCTTCTAGTCTTTGGCAGTTTGTGTATTTTTCACCTCCACTATGCAAATTTTAGCAGACTTATCTATTCTTACATTTTTATATATATATATATTATTTGTGAGGTTTCTGTATAAGTACAGTAGAACATCGGTTATCCGGAATAATTTGAGAGGATGATATATATATATATTTTTTTTTTTTTTTAAATTAATGGTGGTATTTGAGACAAATGTATGCTTTTATGTTACGAGAGTATTTCTATCTGTTTTTTTTTTTTTGCTTTGTATATCTGGTGATATACAAAGTTGGATTGATATACTATGTTGGATTAGGAAACTGAGTGATAGAGTTTAATCATTTGCTTCTGTGAACCATATTTTGTTCTCTTTATTTGATATTATGTTCAGTTTAGTTCCAGATTTGGTAAGAATAATATCAGCCTGTAATTTATTATTTTTCTCAGTTTTTTACAGTAAAATGTCAACGAAAAGAAAAGAAACAGCACTAAAATAGGCAGAAAAACAGGAAGAATATGACATAATCAAAGTGATATTGTTACGGAACTTGATTTAGTAGCAAAAAAAAAAAAAAAGTCACAATGAACGAAACAAAAAATGTCGAACATTATTTTAAAAAAATACTTTATAAACTTTTTCTGAATGAAATTTACAGTAAAATACCTATCCAAATATACATACATATGTAAATGTGTGAATTTTTATGTATAAGTTATATTATTATTATTTTTAATTAAATAAATTTGTTTTTTTCATGATATTTAAAGTTTTTCTTTTACCTTAATACATTATAACACAATTTATCTAATGTTACCTTACGTTCGATTATCCAGAAAATTTGCTTATCCAGGAGATGCCTGACATTAATTATTCTGGATAACTGATGCTCTACTGTAATTTGCATGAAACTACTTTCCTATCTTGCAACTAGCTGCATAGATAGAGCTAGTAAGTGTATATATTTTTATGTACATATTGTGTAATATAGTTAAGTCATTATCTGGCTGTTTAGCTAATGGGAGGTGAAATTAGAAAGGGAATTAGAATAGAGATACACTTCTGCCCCCATTACACTAATAGCTCAGAGTGGAGAAACACTCTGAACTAATACGGACAGGAAATTGCACTCCTGGATAACCTGAGCACCAACTTTATATTCTTCAGTCATACTGTTTACTTTCCTACAACTAAATTTTTCCATACTCTGTCTATTTCTACCCTAATTTCACCTGCTGTTAGCTAAACAGTCAAACAATGATTTTAACTATATTACACAATATGTACATAAAGAAGTGTGTGTGTGTGTGTGTGTGTGTGTGTGTGAGAGAGAGAGAGAGAGAGAGAGAGAGAGAGAGAGAGAGAGAGAGAGAGAGAGAGAGAGAGAGAGAGATGTAAAGTAACTTAAATATTGTTTACTTTTTAATGAGAATTAGATGTTTTTGGGCTCTTTATACTATTATATTCAGTTTGGTTAGTTGTTCTGTAGAATTGTTAATTTTAATTTCAACCTCAAATAATTCTTTCTGCTTGAATGTTAAGGTCATCCCTCTAACTACTTCTGCAAAAGCCAGTTCTGATTAATATTCACTTAATAATGAGATGACATATAGTGAAATATTCCACTTTTTCACCGTTTTTAATCTTTTCATTCTAAGTATTTGTGGCATTCTGGGACTGTCACTTGGACATTTGAATAGACAAGTTTAACATTTGCTGCATAGTATTTTTATGTTTGTAACAATATTTTGTAAGTTGTATCAGTTTCAAATAATTAGATTACATTTCAATATGCCTTTATAGCATTTTTACTACTGGAAAGGTGACAGACTTACAGACCGGATTCCCTGGGATTTACTGTTGTAATATTTTTCCTCTATTTCTATGTATTTAATTAAAGTATTAGAATGGAAACCTTCATAGTTTATAAATTTTATTTAATTTCTTTTATTTGCCAGTTACATTCATATGGAGTAGAAAATCTGAAGCACTTAGGATTAACAGATATTGATGCTATAAAGTTGTTGAAATATTTGGATAATGCTGCGTGAGTATTTTATTATATTATTTTTTTTTGTGTGTTTATTGAGCAATGAAGTATCAGTACATTTCCAATATAATGCCTGAATTATTTGTTAAGAGAAACATTGCATTAAAGCAAAGCTATATATAGACTAATTTTCTCTGAAAGTGGCATGTGATGCAAGTGTATGGATGCAGCATCGGCCAAAAAAAAAAAAAATTCACACAACTATTCCTTCTAAATGTTTGTCCAGTTCCTCCTTAAATTTATTTAACCTATCAACTTCCACAACGACAGATGGAAGTTTGTTCTAGCAATTAACCACCTGCTGGCTAAAGGCAAATTTCTGCACTTCTATTCTACAGTTGTCTTTCCTTAATTTGAATTTATGCCCCCTTAGGTTCGTAAACAGACCAAGCGGAAGACTCTCTTCAGAATTCAACATGCTCAACCCATTCAAGGACATATCCACCTCAATCAGATCACCCCACAGGTGACTAGTCGCCAGCTACTGCAATTTGCAGAACTTAATCCTCTCTTGGTAAGATGACCCCTTCATTCCCCTCACCAATCTTGTTGCCCTTTTCTGCACATGCTCAAGCAAAGCTACATCCTTTCCTAAAATGAGGCCTCCAGACCTGTATGCAGTACTCAAGGTGTGGCCTGACCATTGCCTTATACAGAGGGACAATCACCTCCTTTTCCCTGCTAGAAAAATTCCTATATATCATAGACAAAACCCCATGACCTGCCTTGGCAGCTTGTCTGCATTGCTCAGAAAACTTCATATCTGACTGCACAATTACTCCCAGGTATTTTTCATTTTCTACCATCGTAAGTGTAGTACCACACAGTTGATGTGTTTCTCTGGGGTTACTTCTACCCATATACAGTACTTTGCATTTGTCAAGGTTAAACTTCAGTTGCCACTTCTCAGCCCATTTGCCCAAATTTTCTAGATCCTGTTGCAGTAGCACACAGCCATTACTGTCATTAACAACCCTGCCAACTTTTGTATCATCTGCAAACTTCGACACTAAGCCTGATATACCTTCATCAATATCATTGATAAATATACAAAACAACAGTGGACCCAACACCGAACACTGTGGGACTCCACTAATAACATTAGTCCACGAAGAGCAGCATCCATTGATTACCACCCTCTATCTTCTCCCACTCAACCATCCTTTTATCCATTGTAGCAACTTACCCTTAATCCCATTCTGCTCCAATTTGTACAGAGTGTTCCATGCGCAACACTGCCAAAAGCTTTCCTTAAATCCAAGTATATGATATCAAAATTATATTTTGCATCCAGTTCCTTTGTAACCACATCATAATATTCTATCAAATTTGTCAGACAAGACTTTCCCTTAACAAACCCATGCTGTGTCTGAATTATTGCTGCAGTCTTGTCTAGATGATCCTGCAATTTCATCTTTAACCAGCGACACCATTATTTTACTCGGATCAGAAGTTAAACTAACTGGTCTGTAAATACTCGTGTCACGCTTTGATCCCCCTTTGTGAATTGGGGCTACATTTGCACATCTCCAGTCCATGGGGACCTCCCATGAGTCCAACGATGCTCTCGTAATTATGGCTAAGCGTTTGCTTACTTCCTTTGCCACCTCCTTTAATATAACTGAATAGATCCGATCCACCCCAGTTGCCTTTCTTATGTTTAACTTCAACAATTTCTCCTCCACTTTGCTCTCAGTTATTACAAAATCATTAAGCACCCTGATACAATTTGATAATCTTCTGACATTTTCAAATTTTAATAACTCCTCATGTGTGAATGTAGATGCAGAATACTCATTCATTTTGTTTGCTATCTGAGCAGGATCATCAACAGTCGAACCATCGGTATCAAGTGGACCAATCAGATTCATCCCCTTACTTTTAGAGTTTATATAATAAATCCTTGCTGCTTTTCTTAGCATCCTTTGCCAAAGATTTCTCATAATCTGCCTTCGCCTGCCTAACCTTCTTTGTGACTTGATTACAGACTAGTTTATATCTGTCATAGGCTTCTGTGTCGCCTGATAATTTATATGCATCCCATGCATTTTTCTTCTCTGTCACGTGTCTCATCAGTTCATTTGATAACCTTTTAGGCACGCGAAGGCAGATTACAAGAAATCTGTGAAACTTTTAGTAGCTTCCACGATTAATTCCTTCAATGCTTCCCACTTAGAATTTGCTTTTGGTAACATCATCAGTTGATCCCACTGATGATGTTACCTTCAATGCTTCCCACTTAGAATTTGCTTTTGGTAACATCATCAGTTGATCCCACTGTATAGAATTTAAAAACTGTCTGAGACCACTGTACTCACCTTTACGGAAGCAAAAACTCTTTCGTTTTCTCCTGATGGTAATTATATCTTTAAGTAAATCCCACATCAGTACACTGTGATCACTGCCACCTAGTGGTTCCTTTATCTGCAAATTCTTAATACACGAATGATCACTGCTGATTACCCGATCAAGAGAATGTTAGAGGCAACTGGTTGCCTCTCTAACATTCTGCTGCAGAAAACAATCCTCCAATAAATCCACAAAAGTCTTACTAGTGTTGTGAGTGACCAACCCACAAGTTCCAGTCAATCTGGGAAGTTAAAATCCCCTATTATAAGACATACTGATTTACTAGCACACGCTATTTCTCTGTACAATTGTTCATTGTACTCATTCAAGTCATTAGGCCTATAACACACCCCTATTCTTATTTTTTTGCTTTCGCAGTGCTTATATCACACCAAACTGACTCAACAGTGCACTGTTCATCTGTATCAACTGGATGCACTTCTTTTTATTTTGTTTTTCTTAGTTAACA
The DNA here is from genome assembly GCF_048544385.1 of Mastigoproctus giganteus. Classification (NCBI taxonomy): domain Eukaryota; kingdom Metazoa; phylum Arthropoda; class Arachnida; order Uropygi; family Thelyphonidae; genus Mastigoproctus; species Mastigoproctus giganteus. The sequence goes on from NC_143584.1 coordinate 8,856,582, forward strand.
GCATAACATCTCCTCCCTTCCTATCCTTTCTGTACACGTACTCCCCAAATTCCAATTTTGCATTCCTAATATCTGTGTGACCACATCTCTGATATCCCAACAATATCTGCCTTTGATGTCTTGACCAACATTTCCATCAAATTTATTTACTATACTTCCAACATTGGTATACATGCATATATTCTTATTCTTAGTAACCCTAGCACATCCCATATACCCACCTGTTTCACAATGACTGCCATCAGTCCCTGAAACCCCCAGCACCCCTCGCTCCAGGCTGCTGCTTATTCTAATAGAAGTAGGCAAGAATCTCCTTCACCTCTGCCTGCAGCTACTTCTAACCTATTAGTCTGTGAATCCCCCAGACTAAAAGGTTAAAAGTAGCTGCAGGCAGAGTACACTATCCTCCAAAAAGTATGCAGACATCCCTGTTTTTGCTGTCCATTGGACCTTCCTAGATAAACAAGTAATGCAGTCAAGTATAAAAGGAAGTCATATGAAAAGGTACCACTACTGTACTCACAATGCATAAAAAGACCACAGAAGCTCATGTGACCAGAGATTACTTGGAAGGGTAGTATGGCAATTTTGTCAGCCTGGTAGAACAATAGCAAACTTTGACAAGTCTGTTTAAAAAAGTAGCTAGAAGTGGTGTGAAAGTAATATGAGTATTTTTCAGAGTTACCAAATTGAAATGTACAATAAGTGATCACTAGTGAGTGTCACTGACTTGTATTCAAATCCAGTGTAGATAGAGTATATATGTACAGTAAGTGCTGGTTATAGTGATCACTGGTAATTAGAATCAGCTGCTTTATAGAATCAAATTTCAAAGAACTAATTCAAATCAATAAAATGCACTACACTTTCATCATTTATTAGAATCACATCTTCGGTTATAAAAACCAATTTTGAATGTCTCTGTGATATTTTTCTAAAGCACATTTCTGGAGGTCACAACCATGAAACAATAAAAACAATTTGCAGCTTTTGGTTTATTGGGCTTTTTTGTTTGTACAAAAAATACCCGTACAAGTTTTACGGGTAGTAAACTTGATCTTGTTGCCTACAAAGGCAACAAGATCAAGTTTACTACCCGTTTAATACCAATAGCTGGAATTCTGTGTGTTTTTAAGTTATTATGGCAATAGCTGGAATTCTGTGTGTTTTTAAGTTATTAGGGCGAAATGTGTTTCCCCTTCACTGAAATCTTCAATCATATAAAAATGTACTGTAAATAAATTTTCAGAATCTGCTCTTCATTCCTATATCTAAACTTCATAAACTTTTTTACTCCATATCTCACTTGTGCATGTCGTGTTAGTTCAAATTTGTGCATTCTATGTGCTTTGCTATTGATTGACACTTACCTTTTTTACTGTTTTAAATTTTACTACCCAAAAAAATGTCAGTAAACAGAAAGAGAGTGAATTTGAGTGTAAAAGATAAGTTATGAATTATAGAACCATACAACAAATTAAACTTAAGCAATATGTCTCAAAGGGAAGCAGCAGTAAAATTAGGAGTGTTTCAGTTATCTTTATTAAAATCATGGTGCACAAACACTAATGTGATTAGGGAAACCAGCGTGAAAGGAAATGCCAAACAGATGAAACTGTTCATTTGGTTCAAACAGGCCAGCTCATTTAATGCACCAATCAATCGTAGCATTCTTCAAAAATAATGATTTTGCTGAAAAACTACACAAAGAGTGTAAGGTGACAGACAGATGGCTGACAAGATGGAAGGAGAGGCTTGATATTGATTACAAAAACTTCATGGAGAAAAACAGGATTCTGATGGTTCTGCAACTGACAACTGGTTGAAAACCTTGTGGCAAACTATTAAGCACTTATAATCCTGAAGACATTTTTAATACAGATGAAACAGGGTTGTACTACAGGGCTATCCCAGACCATTGCATGATTTTTAAAAATTCCTCTGCATCTGCAGGAAAGAAGATAAAACAGGATTACAGTTCTTTTAACATGCAACATGATGGGAACAATCAAGGTAAAGCTTGTTAGTTATAGGTAAGAGTAAATCATCTAGATATTTTAAAGGAGTAAAACAGCTGCCTGTTGGATATGCCAATATTTGGATGACAGCTTCTTTATGAAGGTTATCTTCGTAAATGGGATTTGCAACTGGATAAAAAAAAAAAATTGCATTGGTTTTGAACAACTGCCCAGTTCATAAGTTGGCTTTCAGTGACATTGAATTAATTTTTCTACCTTGGAATACCACATCACTGATTAACCAGGGAATAATAAAAACCTTCTAGACCTTTATGGATCGGATATGAGGCGAAGAATCAAGCAGTCTATAGATGATGGTTTGGAAACATCATCCAATATTGCAAAGCAAATAACTGTTCTATATACACTTCATATAACAATGAGTGTCTGGAATGAAGTTTCTGAAATATGCATCAGCAACTGTTTCAAAAAATATGGATTAATTATTTATGATGATCAACTAAATCACGATACTGATCGCATTGAAAAGCCTAAAGACATGGATAAACAGGAGTTTATTGATTGGGTGGACATAGATGATCTACAAGTTACTAAAATTTTAACAGATGAAGAAATTGTCCAGTCTGTTACTGATAATTTTGCCGAGGAGAAGGAAAAAGAAGACGAACCCAAATGAATTCCACTTACAAAATGGTAAACTCATGAAGCTATAGCCATCCTAAGGGGAGCATTGGAAGAAAGTAGTGTGAGTGATCCTGAATATAGACTGTTGTACAACAATTGAAAAATCTATAAATAGATTTTGTAGTGATAATTTATAGCAATCTAAAATAAGTAACTATTTTAAATTAAAATCATATTACAATATTACAAAGAGTTGTGTTTAATTAATGTATATTAATTAAGCTATATATGTAAGTATAAATTTATTTTTATTTTGCTAACCTGTGGAAAGTAAATTAGTGCTAACCTGTGGAAAGTAAATTAGTGCTAACCTGTGGAAAGTAAATTAGTGCTAACCTGTGGAAAGTAAATTAGTGCTGCAGGCTATAAAAATATCTTTATAGCCTGTGGATAATATTTGTTGATTTTTGCTTATTAGAATTGCCATTTATTAGAAACAAAATTCAATTTGCAAATGTGATCACTATAACTGGCGCTTACTGTATTTGTATATATGTAATATATATTATAGTATGGACAGCAAACATTCCTATGAACCTGAAGCATTATTTCCAATGCTTCAGAAGTAAATTGCTTGAGGCATCAGCAAAATTAATATTTGTGTGATGTTCCACTCTTAACATTTTTCATAATCAGAAATCATGATAAATGCACACAGTAACAAAACATATACTTAATGATTAACAACAAACCCCCATGTTAGCATTAGTAGAGGCATTTGATGCAAGAAAGCAAGCTTATGCAGCATCAGCCAAAAAAAAAAAAAAAAAAACCACTTCAACTTCACCCCTCTGTTCGTTCAAAATACCTGTCCAGCTGAGCCTTAAACTTATTTAGGCTATCAACTTCCACGACAAGGGATAGAAGTCTGTTCCACCAACCAACCACCCGCTGGCTAAAGGCAAATTTCCGCGCGTTTATCCTACATCTGTCTTTCCTCAATTTGAATTTATGCCCTCTCAGGTGATTATTCTGAGCGAGAGGAAGAATCCCATCAGCATTGAGCATGCTAAAACCATTCAAGGCCTTATACACCTCTATCAGATCACCTCGCTGGTGCCTAGTCTCCAGACACTGTAATTTGCAAAACTTAAGCCTTTCTTCATAAGAGCACCCCTTTGTTCCATTCACTAATCTTGTTGCCCTTCTCTGTACTCGTTCCAGCAGCTCTACATCCTTCTTGAAATGAGGCCTCCAGACCTGTATACAGTACTCTAGGTGTGGCCTGACCATTGCCTTATACAAGGGAATAATCACCTCCTTATCGCTGCTAGAAAAATTCCTATATATCATCGACAATACACCATGAGCTACTCTTGCAGCCCATCTGCACTGCTAAGAAAATTTCATATCTGCCTGCACAACCACCCCCAGGTCCCTTTCATTCTCTACCACTGCCAGTGTAGTACCACAGAGTTGATACGTTGCTCTGGGGTTGCTCTTTCCCATATGTAGTACTTTACATTTGTCAATGTTAAACCTCATTTGCCACCTCTCAGCCCATCTGCTCAACCTTTCCAGATCCTGTTGCAGCAGTGTACTGTCATTAGTGTCATTAACAACCCTGCCAATATATCGTCTGCAAACTTGGACATTAAGCCTGATATACCATCATAAATATAATTTATAAATACAGAAAACAATAATGGACCCAATACTGAACCCTGAGGGACTCCACTAATAACATTAGTCCACGACGAGCAGTGTCCATTGATTACCACTCTCTGTCTTCTCCCCCTCAACCACCCCTTTATCCATAGCAGCAATTTACCTCCAATGCCACACTGCTCCAATTTGTGCATCAGTCTTCCATGTGCAACAGTATCAAAAGCCTTTCTAATATCCAAGTATATAATATCAAAGTTATTCCATGCATCCAGTTTTGTGACTGCATCATAGTATCCAGTCAAATTGGTCAGGCAAGACTTCCCCTTAACAAAACCATGCTGTCTGAGCTATAACTGAAGTCTTGTCTAGATGATCCTGCAGTGCTTCTTTAACCAGTGCCTCCATTAATTTTCCTGGAACAGAAGTTAAACTAACAGGTCTATAATTACTTGTGTCAGTCTTTGGTCCTCCTTTGTGAATTGGGGTCACATTTGCACATCTCCGGTCCATGGGTACTTCCCCTGAGTCCAAGGAAGCTCTCATAATTATGGCTAAGGGTTTGCTTACTTTCTTTGCTGCCTCATTTAATATAACTGGATAGATCCCATCCACCCCAGGTGCCTTTCTTGTATTTATCTTCAACAATTTCTCCTCCACTTTACTCTCAGTTATTATAAGATTCTCTAGCTTACTGCCAGAGTTGAATACACCTCTGGCATTCCCCTCGCTGTATAACTCCTCATGTGTGAATGTCGATACAAAATATTCATTTACCTACCTGAGCAGGATCATCAACAGTTGACCCATCGATATCAAGTGGACCAATCTGATTCATCCCCTTCCTTCTAGAGTTTACATAAGTAAAGAAATCTTTGCTGTTTTTCTTTGCATCCCTTGTCAAAGATTTCTCGTAATCTGCCTTCGCCTGCCTAACCTCCTTTGTAACTTGGTTACAGATCAACTTGTATCTATCATAGGCTTCTGTGTCACGTGTTAATTTGTATGTATCCCATTCATTTTTCTTCTCTGCCATGTCTCATTAGTTCATCTGATATCCACTTAGGCCTAAACCTTGAACAATATTTCTTAGTTGGTATGTAAAGCCTAGTAGCTTCCAAGATACGTTCTTTGAATGCTTCCCATTTTGAATTTGCTGTTGGTAACATCATCAGTTGGTCCCACTGTATATAATTTAAATATTGTCTCAGTCATCGTAGTCGCCTTTACGAAAGCAATAACCCTTCCCTTTACCCCTAATGGTAGTTACCTCTTTGAGTAAATCCCTCTTCAGCACACTTTGATCACTGCCACCTAGTGGTTCATTTACCTGCGGATTCTTAATGCATGAAGAATCACTACTGATAATCAAATCAAGAGTATTACTCCCTCTAGTAGCTTCCCGAACATGCTGATGTAGAAAACAATCATCCAATAAATCCACAAAAGCCTTGTCAGTGTGTGAGTGACCAGCCCCCAAATTCCAGTCAAAATCTGGGAAATTAAAATCCCCCATTATAAGACTCTCTGATTTACTGGCCCACTCTATTTCCCTGTACAGTTTCTTATTATACTCATCAGAGTCATTAGGCCTATAGCACACTCCTACTCTCAATTTTGATCTCCCAATGCTTATGTCACACTAAACTGACTCGACACTGCACTGTCCAGTGATGTCGACTGGCTGCACTTCCTTGAATTTTATTTTTCTTAACCAATAGCATAATCCCTCCTCCCTTCCTATCCTGTGTATCCTTCCTGTACAAATTGTACTCCCCAAATTCCAGTTCTGCATTCCTTATATCTGTGTGACACCACGTCTCTGAAATCCCCACTATATCTGCCTTTGATGTTTTGAGCAATACCTCAAATTCATCAAATTTATTTACTAAACTCCTGGCATTGGTGTACACGCAAGTATACATGCACCTGTTGTTTTTCTTGGCTACCCTAACACAACCCATGTGTTTACTTGTACCCCAATGATTCCCAGCAGTCTCTGAAATATCCTGCATCTTATTTTCCAGGCTGCGGCTCATTCCAATAGAAGCACTGCAAGAATCACTTTCACCTCTGCCAGTGGCTACTGTTAATCTATTAGTCCTTGTATCCCCCCCCAATCTAGTTTTCCGACCCACCTAACACTTTGATAGCATCAGCAAACATTATTGCACTCTTTCTATTTAAGTGTATCCCATCCCTGTAGAAGCAGTCTCTCCTGTTAACTTGGCAAATTGATTGAAGAATTTCTGAATAATAATGATCTTAATTTACTGAACTATGGATTTCCTACCTACAGAACTACTTCTGCAGTTGATTTGTCAATTTGTTCGCCATCAGTCTTTCCAATTATGAAATGGGCAGTATTGAATTGACCCCTTTAACAGTGATCACTTTCCAATTATTTGCTCATTATGAACAGAGGTAACTCTATATCCTGATCAGTAATCCACTTGGAAGTTTAATAACGCAAACTGGGATGGTTATTCTGCCCAAATCATTTTAGACAGACTAATAATGATGTAATAATCTATTGAGACAACCTATTGATGATGAATCAACATTGTATGATTCAACATATGATGTATAATGAGCAATTGTGCAGAGAAATAGTGGGCCAGTAAATTAGAGTGTCTTATGAGGGATTTTAATTTGCCAGATATTGACTGGAATTTGTGGGTTGGTCACTCGCACACTAGCAAGGCTTTTGGGGATTTATTGTATGATTGTTTTCTATAGCAGCATGTTCAGGAAGCAACTAGAGGGAGTAATACTCGTGATCTGATTATCAGTAGTGATTCTTCATGCATCAAGAATCTGCAGATAAAGGAACCACTAGGTGGCAGTGATCACAGTGTGCTGAAGTGGAATTTTCTCAAAGAGGTAACTGCCATTAAGGGTAAAAGGGAAGGGTTTTTGCTTTCGTAAAGGTGACTATGGTGATCTGAGACAGTAGTTAAATTCTATATGGTGGAACCAACTGATGATGTTACCAACAGTAAATTCAAAATGGCAAACATTCAAACAATTAATCTTGGAAGCTACTAGGCTTTTCATACCAACAAAGAAATATTGTTCAAGATTTAGGCCTAAATGGATGTCAGATGAACTAATTAGACATGTGACAGAGAAGAAAAATGCATGGAATACATTTAAATTAACATGTGACACAGAAGCCTATGATAGATATAAGCTGGTCTGTAACAAAGTTACAAAGGAGGTTAGGCAGGCAAAGGCAGATTACGAGAAATCTTTGGCAAAGGATGAAAAGAAAAACAGTAAAGAGTTCTTTACTTATGTGAACTAACAAACTAAATGAATATTTTGCATAGACATTCACACATGAGGAGTTATTCAGGGAGGGGAATGCCAGAGGTATATTCAACTCTGGCAGTAAGCTAGATAATCTTGTAATAACTGAGAGTAAAGTGGAGGAGAAATTGTTGAAGATAAACACAAGAAACACAAGTGTTGAAGATAAACACAAGAAACCTGGGGTGGATGTAATCTATGCAGTTATATTAAAGGAGGTGGCAAAGGAAGTAAGCAAACCCTTAGCCATAATTATGAGAGCTTCCCTGGACTCATGGGAGGTACCCATGGACTGGAAATGTGCAAATGTGATCCCAATCCACAAAGGAGGATCAAAAGGAGACACAGGTAATTACACACCTGTTAGTTTAACTTCTGCTCCAGGGAAATTAACGGAGGCACTGGTTAAAGAAGCATTGCAGGATCATCTAGACAAGACTTCAGTTATAGCTCGGACACAGCATGGGTTTGTTAAGGGGAAGTCTTGTCTGACTAATTTGATTGGATACTATGATGTAGTCACAAAGGAACTGGATGCAAAGAATAACTTTGATATCATATATTTGGATCTTAGAAAAGCCTTTGATACTGTTGCACATGGAAGACTGCTGCACAAATTGGAGCAGTGTGGCATTGGGGGCAAATTGCTGCTATGGATAAAGGGATGGGAGAAGACAGAGTGGTAATCAATGGACACTGCTCTTCGTGGACTAATGTTATCAGTGTTGGGTCCATTGTTGTTTTCTGTATTTATAAATGATATTTATGATGGTATATCAGGCTTAATGTCCAAGTTTGCAGACGATATATTGGCAGGGTTGTTAATGACACTAATGACAGTACACTGCTGCAACAGGATCTAGAAAAGTTGAGCAGATGGGATGAGAGGTGGCAAATGAAGTTTACCATTTACAAATGTAAAGTACTAAATATGGGAAGCTGTAATCCCAGAGTAACGTATCAACTCTGTGGTACTACACTGGCAGTGGTAGAGAATGAAAAGGACCTGGGGGTAATTGTGCAGGTAGATATGAAGTTTTCTGACAGTGCAGACAGTCTGCAAGAGTAGCTCAAGGTGTGTTGTCAACGATATACAGGAATTTTACTAGCAGGGATAAGGAGGTGATTATTCCCTTGTATAAGGCAATGTTCAGACCACACTTTGAGTACTGTATACAGGTCTGGAGCTGCATTTTAAGAAGAATGTAGAGCTGTTGGAACGAGTACAGAGAAGGGCAACAAGATTAGTGAATGGAACAAAGGGTTGCTCTTAAGTTTTGCAAATTAGTGTCTGGAGACTAGGCACCTGTGAGGTGATCTGATTGAGGTGTATAAAGTCTTAAATGGTTTGAGCATGCTCAATGCTGATGGGATTCTTCCTCTGGCTCAGAATAATCACCTGAGAGGGCATAAATTGAAATTGAGGAAAGGCGGTTGTAGGATAGATGTGCGGAAATTTGCCTTTAGCCAGCGGGCATTTGGTTTGTGGAATAGACTTCCATCACTTGTTGTTGAAGTTGATAGCCTAAACAAATTTAAGGCTCAGCTGGACAGGTATTTCGAACGAACGGAGGGGTGAAATGGGAGTAGTGGTTGTGTTTTTTTTTTTTTTTTTTTTTTGGCTGATGCTGAATAAGCTTGCTTTCTTGAATCGTGTGCCTTTGCTAATGCTAAAATCAATAGATTGAAGGCAATCTATTGATGATGTAACTACTTATATGACTAATCTGATTCTAGCTGCAGCTAATGCTTCCATTCCAAAATCCAAGGTAGGTATATCACACTCACCAAAATTACTGGTGGAATATAGATCATTTTAATGACAAACAGAATAAAAACCATGCTTGGAATAATTTTTGCAAATATCCCACAACTAGTAATCTAATTGCTTATAAAAGACTTTAAAACTAAAGCGGGAAAAATTAAGTGGAAAGTGATATGTGATTCGTAGATTGCATTTGCCTCAACTGTCACCAAAAACAGACACACACATCTCATCTGGACATCAAGAGAATTATTAAATGTCAAATTCCTTTGACCACCCTCTCCAATACTTCACTGGAAAGGGAAAGATATGTCTACTCTTGAAGAATTTGCTAATTCACTAGCAGAATTATTCTCTACAATCTCTGCTTCTGCCTCCTACACATCCTCCTTTCAGCACATCAAAGGGTGCAGAATAGTGTAAAGTCAACTACCCCATGTACCTTTACCTCCCACACAATCAACCCTTCACATTAATAGAACTTTAACATTAAATACACCATGAATTGTCAAACTAATAGAGCAAGCTTATCTGCAAAAAGATCTAAACCTCCCAAGGACTTCCTAATTAATTTCACAAATATATGTGGTCTCAATTCTAATCTCAACGATGTCCATTTCCACTTGCAGTCTGCCAAACCCGATGTACTTTTTCTGACAGAATCTCAATTATCAGTTGATTCAACTACTGCTCTTCTCAGATGCCCAAATTATTCACTGTATGATTCCTTTCACCTCAAAGGTGGTACTTGTGCATATGTCCATTCTGATATTCCCCGTCAGAGACTTGGCAATTTGGAATCTCCTCTCTTTGATCTTCTCTGGCTTAAAATCTCTCTACCTCACTGTGTCAAATTCATCTGTTTTCTCTACCGTTCTCCCAACTCCACTCATTACTTGGAGCTCTTTGAATTCCTCTCGTTGCAACTTGACTTTCTCCAGTCCAACTTTCCTAACAGTGATTTTAATGGTGATTTTAATGTTCATAAGTCCAGCTGGCTTCTGTTTTCTAGTCACACCGACCCACCAGGTCGAGATGCTGAGACTTTTGCAATTACTAATGACCTAGCACAGATTGTTCATTTACCTACAAGAATACCGGACACTCCTAATCATACAGCCAGTACGCTTGATCTTTTTCTCACAAACAACCCTTCTAAGTACACGGTCGAAGTGAGAGTTCCTTTAGGCACTTCAGATCACAACTTGGTGATTGTCTCTTCTCCAATGGAACCTTTATCTCATGGCTATTCCCAACCTCGTGTTGTTTGGCATTACAAGAATGCAAAATGGGATGACCTGCGAGTCTTCTTTTCTTTTCCTTGGTCGGATTACTGTTTCAAAACTTCTGATGTCAACGTTTGCTCAGGTCGGGTCAGTGAAATTATTCTTGCAGGAATGGAATCTTTTATCCCACACTCCACTTTAAAATGTCATCCTTTATCTAAACCTTGGTTTTCCAATAAATGTGCTAAGGCTGTCCAAGAGAAGAATGTTGCGTGTCGTAATTGGCTTGTTTCTAATTCTTCAGTTTCATTTTCTGCCTACAATAAAAGCTCGCAACAATTGTAAAGCAGTTGTTAATCAGTCCAAACTAGAGTTTGAACAGGCTAAGAGTAGAAAACTTGCTTCTTGCCCTAATGGTAGCCGAGCATTCTGGTCTCTTGCCAAAGCTATTGGCCGCAACTTTTGCCCATTACTGCTCCCACCTCTGTCCAAACCAGATGGTTCTGTTGTCACTTCAGCCAAGGATAAAGCTGACCTGCTAGCATCCCATTTTTCTTCCAGCTCATGTATTAATGATCTTGGTAAAACACCTCCCACCATTCCCAACACGCTCCATTCAATGCCTCCTGTGGTCTTCCGTCAAAAGGATATTAGAAGGATTTTGATGAATCTTGATGCTAAGAAAGCTCCAGGTCCTGATGGTATTTCTCCACTTGTTCTCAAAACCTGTGTTCCTGAACTTACTCCTATTCTTTGCCGCCTTTTTTCACTTTCTTATTTCAAAGGTGTTTTTCCTTCTGCTTGGAAATTTGCTCATATCCAGCCAGTTCCTAAAAAGGGTGACAAATCCCTCCCATCCAATTATCATCCCATTGCAATTACTTCTACTCTTTCTAAAGTAATGGAAAAATCAATTAATCGCCAGTATGGATTCCATCAGTGTCGATCCACTGGTGAAATTCTGGCTTATGTTACCCATTTATGGACTAATTCAATGTAAAGGTTCCGTGAAACACAAGTAGTTGCTCTTGACATCTCAAAGGCTTTTGATCGCGTTTGGCATAAATGTCTTCTAAACAAGCTTCCATCTTATGGTTTGCCAACTGTTTTTAGTAATTGGTTATCCAGTTTTCTCTCTGATCGCTCACTGAGGGTGATGGTAGATGGCTCTCTGTCTTCAACTTCTCCACTAATGTCGGTGTCCCCCAAGGTTCCGTTCTTTCCCCCACTCTTTTCCTCTTGTATATCAATGACCTTTTTCCTTTGACTGGAAATCCTATCCATAGTTTTGCCGATGATAGCACATTGCATTCAACTTACCATTTTGAGAAACCGTGTCCTACTCAATCAGCTTCAACTTCTCGAAAATTTGTTCAACAGGTCACTGTTGAACAAAAGCCGAGAATTAGGGTTGAATTTGAAAGTGTCTGCAATTCTGCCCAGACACGATAGGAGGGAGTATATGATGAGAGCCTTGTCGATCAATTCGGCCCTGGAAAGATTGTGCAAGGCTCAAGGGGTAGAATTTTTTTTCAGCCTGGACTGTACTTGTTAACAGGAGAGATTGCTTCTACAGGATGGGATACACTTAAATAGAAAGGGTGCAAGAATATTTGCTGATGCTATCGAGGCAGTGTTAGGTGGGTCAGAAAACTGCTAGCTTGGGGGGAGACAAAGACCAATAGATTGACAGTAGCCACTGGCAGAGGTGAAAGAGATTCTTGCACTGCTTCTATTAGAATGAGCAGAAGCCTGAAAAACAAGATGCATGGTATTTCAGAGACTGCTGGGAGCCACTGCGGTACAAGTAAACACATGGGTTGTGTTAGGGTAGCTAAGAATAGAAACAGGTGCAGGTATACTTGCGTGTACACCAATGCTAGGAGTTTAGTAAATAAATTTGATGAATTTGAGGTATTGCTCAAAACATCGAAGGCAGATATTCTTGGGATATCAGAGACATGGTGTCACACAGATATAAGGGATGCAGAACTGCAATTTGGGGAGTACAACGTCTACAGAAAGGATAGACAGGATAGGAAGGGGGGAGGGGTTATGCTATTAGTTAAGAAACACATAAAAACCAAGGAAGTGAAGCCAGTCGACATCGCTGGACAGTGCAGTGTGGAGTCAGTTTGGTGTGACATAAACAATGGGAGATCAAAATTGAGAGTAGGAGTGTGCTATAGGCCTAATGACTCTGATGAGTATAATAAGGAACTGTACAGGGAAATAGAGTGGGCCAGTAAATCAGAGTGTCTTATAATGGGAGATTTTAATTTCCCAGATATTGACTGGAATTTGGGGGCTGGTTACTCACACACTAGCAGGGCTTTTGTGGATTTATTGGCTGATTGTTTTCTACATCAGCATGTTCGGGAGGCAACTAGAGGGAGTAATACTCTTGATTTGATTATCAGCAGTGATTCTTCATGCATTAAGAATCTGCAGATAAATGAACCACTAGGTGGCAGTGATCACAGTGTGCTGAAGTGGGATTTACTCAAAGAGGTAACTACCATTAGGGGTAAAGGGAAGGGTTATTGCTTCCGTAAAGGCGACTACGATGGACTGAGACAGTATTTAAATTCTATACAGTGGGACCAACTGATGACGTTACCAACAGCAAATTCAAAATGGGAAGCATTCAAAGAACTTATCTTGGAAGCTACTAGGCTTTACATACCAACTAAGAAATATTGTTCAAGGTTTAGGCCAAAATGGATGTCAGATGAACTAATGAGGCATATGGCAGAGAAGAAAAATGCATGGGATACATACAAATTAACACATGACACAGAAGCCTATGATAGATACAAGTTGATATGCAACCAAGTTACAAAGGAGGTTAGGCAGGCGAAGGCAGATTACGAGAAATCCTTGGCAAGGGATGCAAAGAAAAACAGCAGAGTTCTTTACTTATGTACACTCTAGAAGGAAGGCGATGAATCAGATTGGTCCACTTGATATTGATGGGTCAAGTGTTGATGATCCTGCTCAGGTAGCTAACAAACTAAATGAATATTTTGCATCGACATTCACACATGAGGAGTTATTCAGCGAGGGGAATGCCAGAGGTGTATTCAACTCTAGCAGTAAGCTACAGGATCTTGAAATAACTGTGAGTAAAGTGGAGGAGAAACTGTTGAAGATAAACACAAGAAAGGCACCCGGGGTGGATGGGATCTATCCAGTTATATTAAAGGAGGCAGCAAAGGAAGTAAGCAAACCCTTAGCCATAATTATGAGAGCTTCCTTGGACTCAGGGGAGGTACCCATAGACTGGAAATGTGCAAATGTGACCAATTCACAAAGGAGGATCAAAGGCTGACACAAGTAATTATAGACCTGTGAGCTTAACTTCTGTTCCAGGAAAATTAATGGAGGCACTGGTTAAAGAAGCACTGCAGGATCATTTAGACAAGACTTCAGTTATAGCTCAGACACAGCATGGTTTTGTTAAGGGGAAGTCTTGCCTTACCAACTTGATTGGATACTATGATGCAGTCACAAAAGAACTGGATGCAGGGAATAACTTTGATATTATATACTTGGATCTTAGAAAGGCTTTTGATACTGTTGCACATGGAAGACTGCTACACAAATTGGAGCAGTGTGACATTGGAGGCAAATTGCTGCTATGGATAAAGGGGTGGTTGAGGGGGAGAAGACAGAGAGTGGTAATCAATGGACACTGCTCATCGTGGACTGATGTTATTAGTGGAGTCCCTCAGGGCTCAGTGTTGGGTCCATTATTGTTTCCTGTATTTATAAATGATATTGATGATGGTATATCGGGCTTAATGTCCAAGTTTGCAGACGATACAAAGGTTGGCAGGGTTGTCAAGGACACTACTGACACTATGCTGCTGCAACAGGATCTGGAAAGGTTGAGCAGATGGGCTGAGAGGTGGCAAATGAAGTTTAACATTGACAAATGTAAAGTACTACACATGGGAAACAGCAACCCCAGAGCAACGTATCAACTCTGTGGTACTACACTGACAGTGGTAGAGAATGAAAGGGACTTGGGGATGGTTGTGCAGGCAGGTATGAAGTTCTCTGAGCAGTGCAGACGGGCTGCAAGAGTAGCTCATGGAGTATTGTCAATGATGTACAGGAATTTTTCCAGCAGGGATAAGGAGGTGATTATTCCATTGTATAAGGCGATGGTCAGGCCACACCTAGAGTACTGTATACAGGTCTGGAGGCCTCATTTCAAGAAGGATGTAGAGCTGCTGGAACGAGTACAGAGAAGGGCAACAAGATTAGTGAATGGAACAAAGGGGTGCTCTTACGAAGACAGGCTTAAGTTTTGCAAATTACAGTGTCTGGAGACTAGGCACCAGCGAGGTGATCTGATAGAGGTGTATAAAGCCTTGAATGGTTTAAGCATGCTCAATGTTGATGGGATTCTTCCTCTAGCTCAGAAAAATCACCTGAGAGGGCATAAATTCAAATTGAGGAAAGACAGATGTCGGATAGACGTGCGGAAATTTGCCTTTAGCCAGCGGGTGGTTGGTTGGTGGAACAGACTTCCATCCGTTGTGGTGGAGGTTGATAGCCTAAATAAGTTTAAGGCTCAGCTGGACAGGTATTTTGAACGAACAGAGGGGTGAAGTGGAAGTGGGGGTTTTTTTTTTTTTTTTTTTTTGGCTGATGCTGCATAAGCTTGCTTTCTTGCATCAAATGCCTCTACTAATGCTAATGCTAAAATCTGCTACCAGTTCCTTAAATGCCGATCTTCAGGTAATTCTCCAGTGGGGCAAAGACAACTTAGTTGATTTCAACCCTTCTAAAACTCAGTCATGTCTTATATCTCGCAAAAAGGATTCTTCTGCTCCTATGCTTATCTTTGATGACACTCCGATTTCTAGTCAAAATGATATCTCTCTTTTGAGGATTACCCTGACTTCTCTCTTGGCACAAGCACATTACAAATATTGCTTCCTCTGCATCTAAAAAACTTGGTTTTCTCTTTCGCTCTCGTCGTATTTCTTCCAAACAGCTGCTCACTCTGTATAAATCACAAATCCGCCCTGCCATGGAATATTGTTACCACATCTGGGGTGGTGCCCCCTAAACCTCTCTCAGGCTTCTTGATTCCATTCAGATGAGGGCAGTTAGGTTAATTAATGATTCATCTCTAACAGAGTCTCTCCACTCGCTGTCTCTGAGACGCAATGTTTCTGCTGCATGCCTCTTCTACAGATACTTCCATGGGCACTGTTCTTCTGAACTGGCTTCTATAATTCCCGCTCTCTCTTTTAAAACAGTCCGAACACATGCCGCCACCAGCCAACATCCATTTACTGTCCAACTTCAAACCCACAGAACCAACTTTTCATCTTCCTCATTTATTCATTCAACTGCCGTTTTCTGGAACAACCTTCCTTCATATGTATTTCCTGAAAATTACAATCTACAGAGGCGATTCCGTAGCCAGGTGGGAAGAAGCAGCAGTGCATAGCACACGCTTCTTGATTAGACCGGGGTTCAAGCCCGTCACTACCAAATATGGAGGATGCGGAAAGGTCAGGGAATGACCACCGCATATCCCGGAGCAATATGGCCTTAGTTGCTAATGCTCCTAAAAACCAAAAACAACAACAACACAATCTACAGAAGTTCAAGTCCAATGTCAACAGATACCTTCTTTTGTCTTCTCAACCTCCAACCCAAGCATGGTACTAACTACTATAGGTTCTAATACCTCTCGTGTTTGGGGTTCACATTAAAAAAAAAAAAAAAAAAAAAAAAATAGATCTTCCGATAGTGCCACAGGCCCATGCATTCATCATGTTATGCTGAAACATTTACTTGAAGAGGACTTATTTACCCAAATGATTTTCTACAATTGGATCTTCTCTGAAAATGCCTGTCCTTCTTCCTGGCACCATTCTTTAATATCACCTTACCAAAACCATGTAAAGACTCTTCCTTGGTTCAAAATTGTAGGCCAGGATCTCTTGTGAGCTGCATGGGTAAAATTTTTGAAAGGTTGGTTCATATGAGGCTCACTTGGATTCTAGAATCAGGGAATCATCAGTACGACTTTTGGAAAAACAGATCAACTGACATACCAATCAAAGCTGAATTTCATATCCACAGTACCTTTGCCATGAAACGTCATCTAGTTGTGGCCAACTTAAATATTGAGAAGGCATTTGACACTACCTGGCATCATGGTATTATTATATATCTCTATCATCTAGGGCCATTTGTCCAAAATAATTCAACATTTCCTGTGCCTGCAGGTCCAGTATTGAAATATGCTGTGCATCTCACATTCTGGAAGGAGGAGTGCCACAGGGATTGATATTTATTATAACTTTACTCACAATTTGAGTTAGCAGTATGACATGAGATATCCCAAAAACTGTTGAAGCTTGCTGGTATGCAGACAACCTTACCGTTTCTCTCTCATACGAAGAAAGGCTGTAGTTTTGCAAACTACAGTGTCTGGAGACAGCACCTGCGAGGTGATCTGATTGAGGTGTATAAAGCCTTGACTGGTTTGAGCATGCTCAATGCTGATCGGATTCTTCCTCTTTCTCAGAATAATTGCCTGAGAGGGCATAATTTCAAATTGAGCAAAGACAGTTGTAGGATAGATGTGCAGAAGTTTTCCTTTGGCCAGTGGTTGGTTGATTGCTGGAACTAACTTCCATCTGTTGTTGTAGAAGTTGATAGCTTAAATAGATTTAAGGCAGAAAAAAACATTTGGAGTGAGTGGATGGGTGAAATGAGAAGGGTGGGCCCCCCCACCCCCACTAATGCTACATAAGCTTGCTTTTTTGCATCATGTGCCTTTGCTAATGCTAATTTCCCATCAGTTTCAAAGTATGAACACTATCGAACAGCAACTTCAGCTCGCCATAACCAAAATAGATTCTTGGACCTCGTGCAGTGGGTATTGACTAGCAGAAAAGAAATCCACCGCCACTCACCTTTCCAAACAACATGCTCTCCACCCTGATTCTGAACTAAAAATAAACACTATATTGATCCCACTTGTTAATATTGTAAGATTTCTTGGGCTGATATTAGAAAGCAAGCTAAATTTTCCAGCTCATGTCGCTTAAATACGAACTACTTGTCTAAAGCATTTGAATATACTTCGATCAGTCTCGTCCATGTAATGGGATGACAATTGGTATACTTTACTTGACCTTTACAAAACATTAATCTGTCTAGATTATGGTTTCCCAACATTTTGCAGCTCCTGGAGAAGAGAAGTTTTTTCTGATTTATTTTCTGTTGTATTAGCTTAAATTGGCATATTTACTTATTTTCTAGAGTAGTTTTATATTCCTAGTTACGATACTTAGTTTAAAGTTTAACTTGATAGAGATTTTGTGGGTATTACTTAGTATCGGTAACGGTATCAAATCCACGTGTTACAAATTGCAGCTCCATTGAACGAGAGGGTTTTAACCGTATTTAGCCGATTTATTAACCAATTGTTATATCAAATTATTATCTATACGTAGCTATAGACCTAGTCAGGATACTTAGTTTATTCTAAATTGAGACAGCGAGATTTGGAAGTTAATCAATACTTAAGAGTCCGTAGAAGTACCGTTCGTAATTACCGCCATTGTAACACGATACAGCATATCCGGAATTCGATAGCATTAGCTTTGTATAGTATAGTGCATAATATAATATTGTCAATTAATCAGTAAATCTATTAATCTTGTTAAACTTAATTGTCAATTAAATCGTACTTTTAACTATATATATATATATATATATATATATATATATATATATATATATATATATATATATATAACGACTTAGAGTACAAACGTAACAAATAATTAATACATACTTGATACGGAAGTTATATAAAGGGAACTCGTAGATAACACTCGATACTGAAAAATAAATATAGCGTTATAACTGTGTTAGGACACAAGTTTAAGGTTTTAATTTTGTTCTGAAATTGTAATTTTATTGACATTAAATCGAAATCATGACTCAGATCAGAGCAGCAAAGCAAAAGGCTCAAACTAATGGGAGTGCTGTGGCTCAGGGGAGAACTGAGGGGAGCAGTTGCTCTCTGAATCACAGCCTTTTAAGATGCACTGTTTGCTTGATGTTTGCGGAGCAATTGGGTACGGGACATGATACTGCCATGGGGGATGTCTTTGTGTGTGCACGATGCAAGGAGTGCAAGGAAATTAGGCGAAAACTCAGCGTTGTTATGGGCCTATATGAGACCTTGAAGAACAGGGTTGATGCCCTCGAAGGAAATATATTGAGGGGCCCATCAAGCTCTCTCAGCTGCCCACATCAATGCCAGAGCTTGCACTTGGTCATCTTGCAACACAGAGGCAGCCCCCAAGGCAGAATGCGCTGGTCCCACAGGAACTAGTAGTTGTTGGTGACTCTATTGTCAGGGAAACGGGGAACATGCTTTGTAAAAAGGATAGGTGAAACAGGACCAGGGTATGTCTGCCAGGGGCAAAGGTTGATGACGTTGTAGAGCGGATATCATCTTTTAAGGGCACAAAAGGTGATATAGTTGTACACGTTGGCACTAATGATATTAAGAGTAGGAGACCAGCGGAATTACTTAACAAGTACAGGTCACTATTGAAAAAAAGCCATGAAATAGGGTTGAATTTGAAAGTGTGCAATTCTGCCCAGACACGATAGGAGGGAGTATATGATGAGAGCCTTGTCGATCAATTCGGCCCTGGAAAGATTGTGCAAGGCTCAAGGGGTAGAATTTTTTTCAGCCTGGACTGTACTTGTTAAAAGGAGAGATTGCTTCTACAGGGATGGGATACACTTAAATAGAAAGGGTGCAAGAATATTTGCTGATGCTATCGAGGCAGTGTTAGGTGGGTCGGAAAACTGCTAGCTTGGGGGAAGACAAAGATTAATAGATTAACAGTAGCCACTGGCAGAGGTGAAAGAGATTCTTGCACTGCTTCTATTAGAATGAGCAGAAGCCTGAAAAACAAGATGCAGGATATTTCAGAGACTGCTGGAAGTCATTGCGGTACAAGTAAACACATGGGTTGTGTTAGGGTAGCTAAGAATAAAAACAGGTCATGTATACTTGCGTGTACACCAATGCTAGGAGTATAGTAAATAAATTTGATGAATTTGAGGTATTGCTCAAAACATCAAAGGCAGATATTGTTGGGATTATCAGAGACGTGGTGTCACACAGATATAAGGAATGCAGAACTGCAATTTGGGGAGTACAACGTCTACAGACAGGATAGGAAGGGAGGAGGGGTTATGCTATTAGTTAAAAAACACATAAAATCCAAGGAAGTGAAGCCAGTCGTCATCGATGGACAGGGCAGTGTCGAGACAGTTTGGTGTGACATAAGCATAGGTAAATCAAAATTGAGAGTAGGAGTGTGCTATAGGCCTAATGACTGATGAGTATAATAAGATACTGTACAGGGAAATAGAATGGGCCAGTAAATCAGAGAGTCTTATAATGGGAGATTTTAATTTCCCAGATATTGACTGGAATTTGTGGGTTGGTCACTCACACACTAGCAAGACTTTTGTGGATTTATTGGATGATTGTTTTCTACACCAGCATGTTCGGGAGGCAACTAGAGGGAGTAATACTCTTGATCTGATTATCAGTAGTGATTCTTCATGCATTAAGAATCTGCAGATAAAGGAACCACTAGGTGGCAGTGATCACAGTGTGCTGAAGTGGGATTTACTCAAAGAGGTAACTACCATTAGGGGTAAAGGGAAGGGTTATTGCTTCCGTAAAGGCGACTATGATGGACTGAGACAGTATTTAAATTCTATACAGTGGGACCAACTGATGATGTTACCAACAGCAAATTCAAAATGGGAAGCATTCAAGGAACTAATCTTGGAAGCTACCAGGCTTTACATACCAACCAAGAAATATTGTTCAAGGTTCAGGCCTAAATGGTTGTCAGATGAACTAATGAGACATATGGCAGAGAAGAAAAATGCATGGGATACATACAAATTAATGGGTGACATGGAAGCCTATGATGGATATAAGTTGGTCTGTAACCAAGTCACAAAAGAGATTAGGCAGGCAAAGGCAGATTATGAGAAATCCTTGGCAAAGGATGCAAAGAAAAACAGAAAAGAGTTCTTTACCTATTTAAACTCAAGAAGGAAAGGGATGAATCAGATTGGTCCATTGGATGTTGATGGTTCAACAGTTGAGGATCCTGCTCATGTGTCTAACAATCTAAACGAGTATTTTGACTCTACATTCACACATGAGGAGTTATTCAGGAAGGGGAATGCCGTAGGTGAAGTAAACATTGGCAGTGAGCTAGATGATTTTCTAATAACTGAGAGGAAAGTGGAGGAGAAATTGTTGAGGATAAACATAAAAAAGGCACCCGTGGTGGATGGGATCTATCCAGTTATATTAAAGGAGGCAGCAAAGGAAGTAAGCAAACCCCTAGCCATAATTAGGAGATCTTCTTTGGACTCAGAGGAGGTACCCATAGACTGGAGATGTGCAAATGTAACCCCAATTCACAAAGGAGGATCAAAGGCTGACACAAGTAATTATAGACCTGTTAGTTTAACTTCGGTTCCAGGAAAATTAATGGAGGCACTGGTTAAAGAAGCACTGCAGGATCATCTGGACAAGAATTCAGTTATAGCTCGGAGGAGAAATTGTTGAGGATAAACATAAAAAAGGCACCCGTGGTGGATGGGATCTATCCAGTTATATTAAAGGAGGCAGCAAAGGAAGTAAGCAAACCCCTAGCCATAATTAGGAGATCTTCTTTGGACTCAGAGGAGGTACCCATAGACTGGAGATGTGCAAATGTAACCCCAATTCACAAAGGAGGATCAAAGGCTGACACAAGTAATTATAGACCTGTTAGTTTAACTTCGGTTCCAGGAAAATTAATGGAGGCACTGGTTAAAGAAGCACTGCAGGATCATCTGGACAAGAATTCAGTTATAGCTCAGACACAGAATGGTTTTGTTAAGGGCAGGTCTTGTCTGACCAATTTGATTGGATACTATGATGTAGTCACAAAAGAACTGGATGCAGGGAATAACTTTGTTATTATATATTTGGATCTTAGAAAGGCTTTTGATACTGTTGCACATGGAAGACTGCTGCATAAATTGGAGCAGTGTGGCATTGGAGGCAAATTGCTGCTATGGATAAAGGGATGGTTGAGTGGCAGAAGACAGAGTGGTAATCAATGGACACTGCTCAACATGGACTGATGTTATTAGTGGAGTTCCTCAAGGTTCAGTGTTGGGTCCATTGTTGTTTTCTGTATTTATAAATGATATTGATGATGGTATATCAAGCTTAATGTCCAAGTTTGCAGACGATACAAAGGTTGGCAGGGTTGTTAAGGACACTACTGATGCTATGCTGCTGCTGCTGCTGCAACAGGATCTGGAAAGGTTGAGCAGATGGGCTGAGAGGTGGTAAATGAAGTTTAACATTGACAAATGTAAAGTACTACATATGGGAAACAGTAACCCCAGATCAACGTATCAACTCTGTGGTATTACGCTGACAGTGGTAGTGAATGAAAAGGACCTGGAGGTAATTGTTCAGCCAGATATGAAGTTCTCTGAGCAGTGCAGACGAGCTGCAAGAGTAGCTCATGGTGTCTTGTCAATGATATACAGGAATTTTTCTAGCATGGACAGGGATGAGATTATTCCCTTGTATAAGGCATTGGTCAGGCCACACCTTGAGTACTGTATACTGGTCTGGAGGCCTCATTTCAAGAAGGATGTAGAGCTGCTGGAACGAGTACAGAGAAGGGCAACAAGATTAGTGAATGGAACAAAGGGTTGCTCTTACGAAGAAAGGCTTAAATTTTGCAAATTACAGAGTCTGGAGACTAGGCATCGGCGAGGTGATCTGATAGAGGTGTATAAGGCCTTGAATGGCTTGAGCATGCTCAATGCCGATGGGATTCTTCCTCTTGCTCAGAATAATCACCTGAGAGGGCATAAATTCAAATTGAGGAAGGACGGATGTCGGATAGATGTGCGGAAATTTGCCTTTAGCCAGCGGGCAGTTGGTTTGTGGAATAGACTTCCATCACTTGTTGTTGAAGTTGATAGCCTAAACAAATTTAAGGCTCAACTGGACAGGTATTTCGAACGAACGGAGGGGTGAAATGGGAGTAGTGGTTGTGGTTTTTTTTTGGCTGATGCTGAATAAGCTTGTTTTCTTGTATCATATTCCTCTACTAATGCTAATGGGACTCTGCCAGGAGCAGTACTTTGCAATGACTAAATGCCATCCAGCACAACACTCTGAGGACTGCCCTAGGAGCTTGCAATGCTTCTCCAATCTAAATCTTTATGTAGAAGCACGTGATCCGGATTACACCTTCATAGAAAAACATTACTGCTTCTCTATGCCGCTAAGATTCAGTCTTCCATTGCATACCAGTTAGAAGTAAGTGCATAATACTTGATGAGATTCCTTCTATGATAGTAAGCCACGTGAAAATTTACCTGCCTCACTTAGGATTAGAGAGTTTGTTCAGAGATGGAACATTGATTAAAGTAATTTTTCATGAACGCCTCAGCACCTGTTCCACCTCAGACATGTTTCTGCCTCTTATGATACACACTTTCACCAGTGTGGAAAGAATGTTGTCTCCTTGCAATATCAGATGGTTGTACTCAGCTCACTCTGCTCTGAACTCCCATGCCTGTAAAATATATACTGACGAATCAAAAACTGACAGTATGCTAGGTGCTCTGCCTTTTTTTCGTTCACTTAGTAACAGCCTCATCCCTGATAGGGTGCAATGTCTTAACTGCTGAACTATATGCCATCAAGTTAGTACTTAGTAAGATTATTGAACTTTCCATCTCACCTGCTATACCTTATACTGACTCTCTCATGCATTCTCAGCTATAAGAAAGAATTTCATCTTCTCCCACCGCAAAATGCATTCACTCTCACTTACTCTCCTGCAATGAGTATACAGTCATTCAATAAAATTTTGCTGGATCCCCACACCATTCTGGCATTCTGGGAAATGAAAGTGCTGACCGTGCCTATAAATATGCCAACTCATTGTCTCACACATCCTCAGGTTCCTTACACTTGACTACAAGCCTGTTACAACTTGACTACAACTGCTAACAGAACTGGAAAAGTAATACCAACAATAAACGTTACCAGATAAAGCAAGATCCAAAGCTGTGGCTCTCTGGCTTCTTATGAAACAGACGAGATTCTCAGTCTGTCAATAACAAACTGAGAATTGGGCACACCTACCATGCACATCTCTTCTTATTATTGGGAGAAAACCCATCCCAAGTGCTCTTCCTGTCATAGTCAAGTTAAGGTTCATCATTTACTGTTTGTCTCCTATATTCAACTATCCCCTTAAAAACACTTTTCAATTACTCTCCAGGTTGAACATTGCTTGGGATTTATTTCATTTCCTAGAAAATGATGAAATATAGAAGAACTTTAACTCTGTTTAAAACATTGGCCTGTACAAATGCATATTATTTAACATCTACAACAATATCCTGCTTGGAAATAAATTATGAACGGACACAATTTGGCCTAAGTAGCCTTTGTGTGTCATTAAACCCAATACCAACAACAGCCAATATGTCAGAACCAAGGATTGAAATTTAACTATTAATGTCCATTAATTAATTGTAATATAACTGTTAACATAAATGTAATTGTCTTTGAAAGAATGTAATTAAAATATTGTTTTTGTGGTGTAATGTGTATTGTAATGTTCTTATAACTAGTTGATATTTGCCTGTGTTATTTCATTTAGAAATAATATTAAAATTACCATTATTAATATATGTTCAGTATATCAATATCTTAGCAAGATATCTTCTTCTTAATTGGTTGTTTTGGGAGAGAGAAAGAGAGAGAATGAGAATTTTTCAAGTGTGTTTTCTCCTTGTAGTACATCGAAAATTGAGCCTGGTATTAAACCAGCTTCAAACTCCCAAACAAGCAGTGAAAACTGTTTTTCATCTGATTCCTGTAGTCCACCTCAGAGTCCACCTCCATCTGAACCTTGTCAGACTTCACTTAGTTCAGGATCAGAAGAAAACTATAATACTAGGGGTAAGCAACTTATTTTTTTTTTCTCCATAGCTTTTTTTTTTTTTTTTTTTTTTTTTTTTACTGCTGTACTATCAAGAGCAAAGTTCTCGGCTTAACAGTTAATAATGTGATTACTTCTTTTTTACCTATACAAAATTTAAGCACTCTTGTGTATTCTTAAGTAGTTTTATTTTTTCATCTTTCAAAATTTGAGCAACAGTTAACACATTAAATGTATATAAGAACTCTGACCTGTAGTCTTGAGGGTATTGTTGTTTTTTACACCTGGATCTTACACTTGGAGAAACTCCAACCTCCAAATAAATTGTACATTTGGTGGGGTTGAATTAAAAACTGTGGAGGAGGAAAGGAATCTCAGAGTTATGATACAGGCAGATATGACATTTTCTGAAGAGTGTAAATAGTCAGCCAGGAAAGCCCATGGTGTCTTATTGATGGTTTATTGAATGTTATCATGTAGAGGCAGGGAGGTTATAAATCCCAGTGTATAAGGCAATTGTAAGACCACATTTAGAATACTGTGTTCAAGTATTAAATTAATAAATATAAGAATTAATTAGTTAAAGTTTTTTTTTTTTTCCATTTGTAAGTAGTGGGTGGTGATTTACTGTATTCCTGTGTGCTAAGTTTGGAGTTCTTAAATTATTGGTACTGGATATGTTGGTTCATCAATTTTCCTTCAAGTGTAAAAATACATTTAAGTAATTTTACTAAATCCATCTAATTTGTATAATGGAGAATGTTGATATTGAAGTGTTTTACAAAAATTACTGAGGTAAACTTCTTATTTTTTAACTCTAATGTGTTGAAGTATGGAGACCTCATCTTGGGGGGTGGGGGGAAAGGACGCTGAGCATCTTAAAAGGGTCCAAAGACTGACAACTCGAATGGTGAGATTGGCAAAAGGACAATCATACAAGGAGACTCATGTGGGTGGGCTACAGAGATTGGCAACCAGGCACCTAATGAAGGTTTATAAGACTCTGAAAGGGATTAGTAAAAGGAATGACAGTGGAATTTTCATTGTTATAAAGAATTCCAGAATCTAGGGGCCACAAATTAAAATTACAGGGGTTGTGGCTTAGATTAGATTTTAGGAAGTTTTCTTTTTTCCAGCGAGTCGTTGATTGCTGGAACAAGTTGCCCTCTCAGATAGTTGAGGTTGACACTTTGAATAAATTCAAAGGTTGACTGGACAGTTACCTGTGTGAGGAGGGAAGCATATAATTTGTATTTTCTTATTCTTCTTCTTGGCATTTTTTTTTTTTTTTTTTTTTTTTTTTGGGCCAGTGCAGTAAAAGCCTGTGGTTTCCTTGCTCTATTGCAAATACTATTACTATATAATTTATTACCGTATTCACCAATTTATCAGTAAAGATTTTCTCCCCCTCTCTAACAAACAAACAAAAAAATTTCAATAGCAGTAATAATCATGCAAAAATACTCATATCTTTGCAGTAGTAGCTGTGCATATGTAAAATCAATGACATATATAACTGAGCTACATTGTGAATTAAGTGGCTTAAGAATCCAGACAGAATTATTTACAGTTCACACAGTAAAAAAAAAAAAAAGAAAAAAGTTTTGTATAGAATTAATGATTATGCAATACAGTCAGCATTGGTCTATAGAAAAGTTGCTTGGTATTAACCCTAGTGGCATTCCAGGTATGAAATTAATATTAGATGACACCCTAACCATAAAATCAAGATTTGACTATCTTGCACATAATGATCAGTTGTTTGCATTGGACACAATGTGATAACACTTATAATCACCAGAGTGTGGCTTGGCAGCAACTGCAGTTACAGATGAGTCTCCTGTATTAGTATACATGGATAGGTGTGTGAGTATAGCTTATTTGCAGGGCTACTAGGGATGTGGGTATGTCATTGGAACATGTGGACTGGACAGTACCGGATATTGTACTAGTGAGCTACCAATTGCACTGATTGATGCATGCTGATCTGAAGGGCACTTGAGGTAGTGAAAAGTTGTAAGAAGAATGGCAAATCGCAAAAGACACTGGGATGGTTGACTAAATTATAGCTAATATATATATGTATGGGGCAGTTATAAGTAAATTGCATCATGCTGAAGGCTTGTAGATGGAAAATAGTTGAATCCAAAAATCTGAAATTTAGACTGGACTGTTGTCCATTCTTAAATTTCAGATTTTTACAAAATGGAAAAATGCAATAAAAAAAGAGAAATGTATATTTCCCCTTGTAGTTTCCCCACATCGGAACCACAAGGGAAATATGTCGTATAGGAGTGAACAGATATGCAGTAGGTTTGTACAGATTGAAAACAATACATCAGATGTTGATGGTCTTCAGATTCAATATCACACACCTATCCATGGATACTAATACAGGAGACTCATCTGTAACTGCAGTAGCTGCCAAGGCACACTCTCGTGGTTATAAGTGTTATCACATTGTAGATGTATGCTAATTGCAGAACCATGTTGCCAGTTGTCACACAATCTTTTGGATTGCTTCTGGCATGATATAATGTACTGTTTCTGCAAGGGTTTCACTGTATCCCAATATTTGTTGTTCAAATAATCTCATAACCAAAAATTACATTGATTGTCAGGTGACAATCAACATAACAATTGGGGAAAGATGGGGAAACAGACAGGAAATTATGCAGTCTTTGGG
Source organism: Mastigoproctus giganteus (assembly GCF_048544385.1). Classification (NCBI taxonomy): domain Eukaryota; kingdom Metazoa; phylum Arthropoda; class Arachnida; order Uropygi; family Thelyphonidae; genus Mastigoproctus; species Mastigoproctus giganteus. The sequence goes on from NC_143584.1 coordinate 8,883,908, forward strand.
AAATGTGCCATGAAGCAGATATGTTGCTGAGTCACCAATAGACAGTGGTGCTTTCCCATGTAAAGCATGTGCTCAAGAAATCTCTAGTTTGAAGGCTGGGAATGACACACTGAGGACTTCATATTATCATGCACCAGTCATGGTACAGGTTATGGTTAAATCCATCGTGGAGAAGATAATGTAATGAACATAATGCGGAAACACAGCACATAGTAATGCACGGGGAATGAAGTTGATTTTCGTCGCGGTGGAGGTGATGTTCCCAATTCCAACAATTCTGGGTTTTGATGTTACCACTAAGTTGAAAGTGCACCTTGTTGGCCCACAGAATGTTTCAGTGTCAATTACCTGTATATTATCTACCTCCATCTTAGTCAGAAACTAAATAGCAAAATCCACACCTTTCTCATGATCACTTGTAGTCAATTGCTGCACAATATATAGTTTGTGGGTATCTGTATAACATACTTTGCAGCTTCTTTCAGATTCATATCTTCAGTAATATATACCAAACGACGAATGACAAAATAATTTAATCAAATATAAAGTGAAACACACTGAAGCCTTTGAAAGCTTCAGTGTGTTTTAGTATTTTATTTTATCGCTTTTAAATTTTATAATTTTATCAGTGTATTGTATTTTATAAAATATATATTTTGGTCCTTGAGGTTGTCACAGACATTCTCTCAGATATGCCAGACAAGCTGTGCTTGCTATCTCGGAGTCTAAAACGCTGATGGAACTGATATTCGAGTTGCATTCAAGTCAAGTGGACCTAATTTCGGCGAAGTCCAGGCAGTCTATGACAGCCAAATCCTCTGATTGCACCTTCAGGATGGTGGGACTGTTAGTAATCCTGGGTATAACCTCCATGCACAAGTACATGGTGGGTGACCACCCAGGTGTGAACCAACATAAGCAGGGGGTAGAGGTGTGGCGCCCACACGGAGGAATGTCACCCCGCTGTGTTACCAGGCAATACTAGGTGGTAGATGACTCTCATCAACCGGTGCACTACCACCACCACCTTGCTTAATGGAGGCTTGAAGGTGGTGGAACCCATGTTTAGTCTCCATAGCAAAGTTCCAGTCAACTTTCCCCCATCTCTACCATCATGACGAACACCTTGGCGAGATCCAAACTCCCTTACATTTTGCAGGCCTGCTGTGAGATAGTCCACCGGACCAGACCTATTGGTAACTCTCTAGGAGGCTTCCGGATCAGTTAGTGTATAATCTTGCTGCCTCTACTCTACCAGATAGTGACTGGAGGGAATCCATTCCAAGTAGTGTGTATGCGGGGGCATTGTTGAGGCCACGTTATGTCAAGGATGTGGGTATATTCTTACCATGTGTACACCATATCCAAAAATTTCATTACTTCATACATTGTCAAATTAATAGAGAGAATCGTCAAACAAATAGAGTAAGCTTATCTGTGAAAAGATCTAAACTTCCCAAACATTTCCTTGTTTATTTCACAAATATACGTGGTGTCTCAGTTCTAATCTCAGTGATGTCCATTTCCATTTAGTCTGCCAAACCCCATGTCCTTTTTCAAACAGAATCTCAGTTATCAATTGATTCAACTACTGCTCATCTCAGTTGCCTAAATTATTATTCGCTGTATGATTCCTTTCGGTGGTACTTGTGCATATCTCCGTTCCAATATTCCCTGTCAGAGACTTGGTAATTTGGAATCTCCTCTTTTCGATCTTCTCTGGCTTAAAATCTCTCTACCTCATTCTGCTGCAAATTCATCTGTTGTCTCTACCATTCTCCCAACTCCACTTTGAACTCTGAACTCTCTTTGCAACTAGACTTTCTCCAGTCCAACTTTCCTAACAGTGAAGTAATTTTCCTTAGTGATTTTAATGTTCTCAACTCCAGCTAGCTTCCATTTTCTATTCGCACTGATCCAGCTGGTTGTGATGCTGAGACTTTTGCAACTACTAATGACCTTATACAGATTGTTCATTTACCTACAAGGATACTGAAAAATCCTAACCATACAGCCAACACGCTTGATCTTTTTCTCACAAAGTACACGGTCGAAGTGAGTGGTCCTTTAGGCACCTCAGATCACAACTTGGTGATTCTCTTCTCCAATGGAGCCTTTATCTCATGGCTATTCCCAATCTCTTGTTATTTGGCATTACAAGAATGCAAAATGGGATGACCTGAGAGATTTCTTTTCTTCTTTTCCTTGGTTGGATTACTGTTTCAAAATTCCTGATGTCAAAGTTTGCTCAGATCGTGTCAGTGAAATTATTTTTGTAGGATTGGAATCCTTTATTCCACATTCCACATTAAAATCTCATCCTTCATCTAAACCTTGGTTTTCCAATAAATGTGCTAAGGTTGTTCAAGAAAAGAATGTTGCATATCATAATTGGCTTGTTTCCAGTACTTCAGTTTCATTTTCTGCCTACACCAGAGTGCACAACAATTGTAAAGCAGTTATTAATCAGTCCAAATTAGATTTTGAACAGGCTAAGAGTAGAAAACTTGCTTCTTGCCCTAGTGGTAGCCGAGCATTCTGGTGTCTTGCCAAAGCTATTTGCCGCAACTTTTGCCCATCTCTGCTCGCACCTCTTTCAAAACCAGGTGGTTCTATTGTCACTTCAGTCAAGGATAAAGCTGACTTGCTAGCATCCCATTTTTCTTCCAACTCCTGTATTAGTGATCCTGGTAAAACACCTCCCAACATTCCCAGCAAGCTCCATTCAATTCCTCCTGTGGTTTTCCATCATAAGGATGTCAGAAGAATTTTGACGAATCTTGATGCTAAGAAAGCTCCAGGTCCTGATTGTATTTCTTCACTTGTTCTCAAAACCTGCACTCCTGAACTTACTACTGTTCTTTGCCACCTTTTTTCACTTTCTTATTCCAAAGGTGTTTTTCCTTCTGCTTAGAAATTTGCTGATATCCAGCCAGTTCCAAAAAAGGGTGACAAATTATTCCCATCCAGTTATCGCCCCATTGCAATTACTTCTACTCTTTCTAAAGTAATGGAGAATTCAATTAACCGCCAACTCTTAAACTATCTAGAAACCTTCCATCTGATCAACGATCGCCAGTATGGATTCCGGCAGTGGCGATCCACAGGTGATATTGTAGCTTATGTTACCCATTTATGGACGAATTCAATGGAAAAATTTGGTGAAACACAAGCAGTTGCTTTTGACATCTCAAAGGCCTTCGTCTGTGTTTGGTATAAAGGTCTTCTAAACAGGCTTCCATCTTATGGTTTGCCAACTGTTTTTTGTAATTGGTTATCCAGTTTTCTCTCTGACTGCTCACTGGGGATGATGGTAGATGGCTCTCTATCTTGTAACTTCTCCACTAATGCTGGTTCCCCCAAGGTTCAGTTCTTTCCCCCACTCTTTTCCTCTTGTATATTAATGACCTTCTTCCATTGACTGGAAATCCTATCTATAGTTTTTCTGATGAATGTACATTGCATTCCAATTTGAGAAACCTCGCCCTGCTCAATCAGCTTCAACTTCTCGAATATCTGCTACCAATTCCTTAAATTCCAATCTCCAGGTAATTCTCCAGTATGGCAAAGACAACTTAGTTGATTTCAATCCGTCTAAAACTCAGTCCTGTCTATATCTCGCAAAAAGGATTCGTCTGCTCCTGTGCTTATTTTTGGTGACACTCCAATTTCTAGGCAAGATGATATATCTCTTTGGGGATTAACCTGACTTCTAATCTCTCTTGGCACAAGCACGTTACAAATATTGCTTCCTCTGCATCTAAAAAACTTGGTTTTTTCTTTCGCTCTCAGCGTTACTTTTCTTCCAAACAGCTTTTCACTCTGTACAAATTGCAAATCCGCCCATCCACAGAATTTTGTTGCTCCATCTGAGGTATTGCTCCCAAAACCTCTCTAAGAATTCTTGATTCCATTCAGAAGAGGGCAGTTAGGTTAATTAATGACTCATCTCTAACAGACTCTCTCTCTCCACTATGGCTCATAGACATTCTGTTTCTGCTGCATGCCTTTTCTATAGATACTTCCATGGGCACTGTTCTTCTGAATTAGGTTTTATTATTCCTGCTCTCTGTTTCAAAACAGTCCGAGCACGTGCCGCCACCAGCAAACATCCATTTACTTTTCAACTTCAAACTCACAGAACCAACTTTTCATCTTCCTTGTTTGTTCATTCAACTGCCATTTCCTGGAATAACCTTCCTTTGTATGTATTTCCTAGAAATTACAGTCTACAGAAGTTAAAGTTTAATGTCAACAAATATCTTCTTTCGTCTTCTCAATCTCTAACTCATGCATGATATTAAGTACAGTACTATAGGTTCTAATACCTCTTATGTTTGGGGTTTTCATAAAAAAAAAAATACAATTATTATGACTTATTATTAATCTGCCTTAGGTTTTTTAACCTCCTTATGGTTATTTCTATGCACATATACAGTTCTGTAATGAAATTAAATGTTGATTGTCATATTTTTAAATATCTACAAATATATTTTCCAAAAATGTATTTAGATACTCCTCATTTCTGGTATGGTAGGTTTGATCAGCCACATGCTGAGTTGGAATAGTTATAAAAATGTCAAATGTCAAGGGAACTATCCAGTTTTCAGTAGTAATAATAGAGCTGCCAACTCTCTCTAGATTTACAACAATGGAGAGGAATTTTTTTTTTTTTTTTTTTTTTTTGCTCCTCACCTTGCATAGTTTAACTTCATCTTTTTCACAAAAGGCAGCTTTGCTGTTGAAATTTTTAAAACAGTTGGCCATCAGTTGTGTGTGTGCACTTATATGGGATGCATGCAAAATTAAATATTAAACTCTGTATAGATGTAAGGTTAAATCATATTTAATTTTGCATATGTTGCAAAGCTAAATTTGATTTAACGATATTATTCAGTAAGATGCTGAAAAATTCAGTTTTTAAACAATACTGTTTAAGAAGGCATATGTGCAAGATTTTTCACTACATTATAAAATATTAGTAAATAAATAAGAGGAGTTAACCTCAATATAGTACGTGGAACACTTCCGTATGATACCCTCCAGAAATTAAAACGGAAAAAACGAAAAAATCGACAACTTACCGGAACATTAAAGTAAAATATAAATAATCAATTTAACACAATTCAAAATCAATTTAACACAATTAAAATTCAAATTAACGCAATTAAAAGAATCTAACGAAAATATTCAAAACGATTTTCCTTCCTGAAGCTGACAATGCTTTTCGACCGACTGTCGTGATCACAGGAACGAAAATTACCGAATCAGGCTAAACCTGCAACTTAAATAGTGATTATATGTCTTCGCGCATGCGCGTAAAGGTCCACGCATCGGAGATCAAATATGGCCGCCGAACATTAACAGAATTCTCATGTAATTTAATTTCAACGGTTTCTGCAATTAATAGTCGCGTATAATTACGTTGAACCTTAAGTATTTTGGCCTCGTTAAATAAAAAAGTATGTTTTTCGTTAATGGCATGAAAGGCTAATTCTGACGCTGCTGAACGAGAAGCACGAACAGAGGCTTCGTGTTGATTAACACGGATATTAAGAGAAAACCGGGTCGAACCCTGGTAAGACGAGTCGCAATCACCGCAAGAAATGTTGTATACTAGATCATTGATTTGTGTTGCGAACGCGGAAAGAACCGAGCGATTGTTCAGTATAGTGTGTAACTTCCGTATGGGCCTAGCTATAATTTTAAATTCGGTATCTTTAAAGAATCTGTTAAGCTGTTTGTGCCACTGTTCAACATATGGGACAGAAATAAAGTATTTTTTGATATTTCTATTGTTGATTGGTGTAGTATTTTGTATCCTATCCTTAGCTTGTACCCTAATTCGATTTATTGTGTTAATGGGATAACCCCTGTTTAAGAATCTGCTAGTTAATATTTGTATTTCTGAGTCCAAAGCAGAATCCGTCGTTGAATATTTATAGGCATTTAGAAATTGATTAAAGATAATCGATCTTTTGTAGGTGAACGGGTGGTAGCTATTATAATGTAGAAGCATACCGGTGTTTGTGGGTTTTCGATAGATGCTAAATTGTATTTTGTTCGGGTCCCGGGTAAGCGTGAAATTTAGAAAGTTTAATGACTTTGTATCCGTATCTTCCCTTTCCAATGTAAATTTGAGTCTAGAATGAATATTATTAAACGAATGTAAAATGTCTTGGATAGTAGTACTATCGGTAATAACTAGAACATCGTCCAAATACCTCCCATAGTATGTGATACGGGGACGAAAAGGTGTCAAATGTATCTGTTCAATCGTTGAGAGATAGATCTCTGATATTAAGCCACTCAGGCTCAAACCCATTGGTAATCCAAAAATTTGTTTGTACACCTTGTCTCGAAAGGTGATGTAGTTAGCTTCAACTAACAGTTTAATTAAGTGAAAAATTTCCTTAATAGGCAGCTTCGTATAATTAATCAGTGTCGAGTTTTTATTTAACATATCCCAAATAATATCTAATGTGTATTCAACGTTTACATTCGTATATAATGAGGTAACATCTAATGAGAATAAATTGTCATTGTCGCCGAGTCTACAGTCTTTCAGATTATTAAATAATGTATCGTAATTCTTAATCCCAAATTGTATAACCTGTCTAAAAGGTTTTATAATGTTATATACATGTGTGGCTAAGGTTGAAAATGCCGAGTTCCTGTAGGAAACAATAGGTCGAATCGGAAATCCAGGCTTGTGTAATTTTACCTGACCGAAAAGTGCAGGAATATTGTATGTTCTGGACTTCAATTCCTTCAACTGAACCATAGTAATGTAGTCGTTTTTACGATATGTGGTTAACGTTTTATTGTATTGATTTACCAAATTGGTAAACAGTGCCTGGTCCACTTCACGATAAGTGGAGGTATCAGACACAACTGAATCTAACTTATTAATATAATCATGTTTATCTAGTATTACCACTGTATCTCCTTTATCTGCCCTCTGTATAATAATGTCCTTATTTTCTCGAAGTTCTCGTAAAGCTGAACTTTCATGTGTATTCAATTTAGGAAGTCGCGTTTCTTTTATGTTATTCACTACTTGGTTAACTTGTTGAATAAATACATCTTTTTGTGGAACGCTACGAAGTCCAAATTCAATATCAATTACGCATTGTTTTTTTGGCAGCTTTCGAGGTGGTAAATTATAATTTAATCCTTTGGATAAAAGTGAAATCTGGTCCTGCGATAGTGTACACGAGGAAAGATTTGTAACCTGTTGATATGTCGGTTCGTTGGATACTGGGTGAGGGGGTGTTCGTGAACTAGCCGACATATTCTGAGGTAGTGCGTTATGTGTTTGTGGGGGGGATGTCACCCAACTCGTGTGAACTTGGTCGCAGGCTTGCGACAATGTGTTAGAATTCGCATAAACGTGTCTTGAACTATTCGATAATGTTTGCAACTTATTAACGTGTCTGTTTTTTATTTCTGAGGCTTGTGCTTCCCGTCGCAAATCTATGGAGGTCTTCAATACAGACCAATCATTCGGGTGTAGATAATTTTTTACTTTATCGCGAAGCTTCCTAACCTGGGAAAGGTATTTTTGTTTATTCGAATATCTAGATTTTAAGGCAAGCTTAACAATATTACGTGATGTCGCCAGTGTTAGTTGTTTTATGCCTGAAATTTTTTGATTTAAATTCACCCTGGCAAACTTCGGAACGATGTTGTTTTGAAGGCAATATTTTAGGAAAGAAATATGGTAATTTTGGGCCGAGTACTTTAGTGTAGATTTAATGTAATTTTGTACCAAGCCATTCAAAAAATCTCCCATAATTGTGTGTATCGATTGTATACTACTGGAGAGACAGGAAGTGAATGAAATAGTCAATAAGAGTTACGTGGCGACATCACGTAATATTGTTAAGCTTGCCTTAAAATCTAGATATTCGAATAAACAAAAATACCTTTCCCAGGTTAGGAAGCTTCGCGATAAAGTAAAAAATTATCTACACCCGAATGATTGGTCTGTATTGAAGACCTCCATAGATTTGCGACGGGAAGCACAAGCCTCAGAAATAAAAAACAGACACGTTAATAAGTTGCAAACATTATCGAATAGTTCAAGACACGTTTATGCGAATTCTAACACATTGTCGCAAGCCTGCGACCAAGTTCACACGAGTTGGGTGACATCCCCCCCACAAACACATAACGCACTACCTCAGAATATGTCGGCTAGTTCACGAACACCCCCTCACCCAGTATCCAACGAACCGACATATCAACAGGTTACAAATCTTTCCTCGTGTACACTATCGCAGGACCAGATTTCACTTTTATCCAAAGGATTAAATTATAATTTACCACCTCGAAAGCTGCCAAAAAAACAATGCGTAATTGATATTGAATTTGGACTTCGTAGCGTTCCACAAAAAGATGTATTTATTCAACAAGTTAACCAAGTAGTGAATAACATAAAAGAAACGCGACTTCCTAAATTGAATACACATGAAAGTTCAGCTTTACGAGAACTTCGAGAAAATAAGGACATTATTATACAGAGGGCAGATAAAGGAGATACAGTGGTAATACTAGATAAACATGATTATATTAATAAGTTAGATTCAGTTGTGTCTGATACCTCCACTTATCGTGAAGTGGACCAGGCACTGTTTACCAATTTGGTAAATCAATACAATAAAACGTTAACCACATATCTTAAAAACGACTACATTACTATGGTTCAGTTGAAGGAATTGAAGTCCAGAACATACAATATTCCTGCACTTTTCGGTCAGGTAAAATTACACAAGCCTGGATTTCCGATTCGACCTATTGTTTCCTACAGGAACTCAGCATTTTCAACCTTAGCCACACATGTATATAACATTATAAAACCTTTTAGACAGGTTATACAATTTGGGATTAAGAATTACGATACATTATTTAATAATCTGAAAGACTGTAGACTCGGCGACAATGACAATTTATTCTCATTAGATGTTACCTCATTATATACGAATGTAAACGTTGAATACACATTAGATATTATTTGGGATATGTTAAATAAAAACTCGACACTGATTAATTATACGAAGCTGCCTATTAAGGAAATTTTTCACTTAATTAAACTGTTAGTTGAAGCTAACTACATCACCTTTTGAGACAAGGTGTACAAATAAATTTTTGGATTACCAATGGGTTTGAGCCTGAGTGGCTTAATATCAGAGATCTATCTCTCAACGATTGAACAGATACATTTGACACCTTTTCGTCCCCGTATCACATACTATGGGAGGTATTTGGACGATGTTCTAGTTATTACCGATAGTACTACTATCCAAGACATTTTACATTCGTTTAATAATATTCATTCTAGACTCAAATTTACATTGGAAAGGGAAGATACGGATACAAAGTCATTAAACTTTCTAAATTTCACGCTTACCCGGGACTCGAACAAAATACAATTTAGCATCTATCGAAAACCCACAAACACCGGTATGCTTCTACATTATAATAGCTACCACCCGTTCACCTACAAAAGATCGATTATCTTTAATCAATTTCTAAATGCCTATAAATATTCAACGACGGATTCTGCTTTGGACTCAGAAATACAAATATTAACTAGCAGATTCTTAAACAGGGGTTATCCCATTAACACAATAAATCGAATTAGGGTACAAGCTAAGGATAGGATACAAAATACTACACCAATCAACAATAGAAATATCAAAAAATACTTTATTTCTGTCCCATATGTTGAACAGTGGCACAAACAGCTTAACAGATTCTTTAAAGATACCGAATTTAAAATTATAGCTAGGCCCATACGGAAGTTACACACTATACTGAACAATCGCTCGGTTCTTTCCGCGTTCGCAACACAAATCAATGATCTAGTATACAACATTTCTTGCGGTGATTGCGACTCGTCTTACCAGGGTTCGACCCGGTTTTCTCTTAATATCCGTGTTAATCAACACGAAGCCTCTGTTCGTGCTTCTCGTTCAGCAGCGTCAGAATTAGCCTTTCATGCCATTAACGAAAAACATACTTTTTTATTTAACGAGGCCAAAATACTTAATGTTCAACGTAATTATACGCGACTATTAATTGCAGAAACCGTTGAAATTAAATTACATGAGAATTCTGTTAATGTTCGGCGGCCATATTTGATCTCCGATGCGTGGACCTTTACGCGCATGCGCGAAGACATATAATCACTATTTAAGTTGCAGGTTTAGCCTGATTCGGTAATTTTCGTTCCTGTGATCACGACAGTCGGTCGAAAAGCATTGTCAGCTTCAGGAAGGAAAATCGTTTTGAATATTTTCGTTAGATTCTTTTAATTGCGTTAATTTGAATTTTAATTGTTTTAAATTGATTTTGAATTGTGTTAAATTGATTATTTATATTTTACTTTAATGTTCCGGTAAGTTGTCGATTTTTTCGTTTTTTCCGTTTTAATTTCTGGAGGGTATCATACGGAAGTGTTCCACGTACTATATTGAGGTGAACTCCTCTTATTTATTTACTAATATTATTATCAACGTAGAACATATTGAGTTATTACAGCTCTGATTCATACTATCTAATTATAAAATATAGAAAAGGTAACATGTTTGTTTTGTGTATTATGTGTATAATTATTTTGTTTCAAGTGGCAGCAAATGTGATGTAATTAGACATTCACAAACAAATAACCATAAGAACAATGTAGACTGTAAAACCAAATGCTAAAATAAGAGTAGCTTATCAAAGTAATGGCCATTGTATCTAGCACTGTTTTTGTAAAAAAAAAAAAAAAAAAAAAAACTAGCACGCCCCTGAACCCCTTTCATTTATCTTTTAATTTGAATTGTTACCAATTATACCTCCCGATGTACATTAGAAGTGATTTAGTTGAAGACTGACTAACTATAGCCAATCTGACTATAGCTTTACTGGAATTTGAAATCCTTTTTTCTGTAGTAGTAGGTACTAATAAAAGACAGTAATCAAGCCTATCATAATAATTATAAATGATATGATAATACATCTAAATAACAATATTTATTTGAACATTAAATATCATCAGTTGATAGTGTGTATTTCATTATACTAGCACCTGACATCTTTTTAAAAAAGGTCCCAGGATTGCCATTTTGGTACATATCCTCACAGAAATGGCTAATAGTGTAATGTGCTGAATGATTATTTACATTGTTTATCATAGGACATAATCTTCCTATGAGCTGTGCTTATCATGCAGGTGTCACATTCAGAAATATTTCCCAATGGTGAAATAGGAAGAAGACTATGGATGTGGAAGAACAAAAATGCCAGGTATTTTTAGTGAAATTGTAGAGGGGAAAAAAGTAATAGTGATAGTTTTGAAAAATTTGCCATTTTTGATTACTACAGATAGCTTAATCAAATGCATTCCAAGCTGTTTTCCGTTTTATGTAATTCACTACAGGGTACAGTATTGAGCATCTTTTTGACCAGCCTTTGAAAGCATGTGGGATTCCTTTAGAAAACTGTCTAGCATGTAGTGTTAATAATGCCCCTTTTTATGGTAGGCCTAAAAACTGGAGTAGCACAGATATTAATAAAGGAGATTGAGCATTTGGTAATAGACATCAATTTATCTGATTAATTCTGTGCCAAACACGAGGGACCTCCGTAACCAGGTGGGAAGGAGCAGCAGTGCGTAGCACATGCTTCTTAATTAGATCAGGATTCAGGCCCGCCACCACCAAATACGGAGGATGCGGAAAGGTCAGGGAATGACCACCACATATTCCCAGAGCTCCTAAAAACCAAATAACAACAACAGCCAAACACAAAGCTGCATTCCTTCATCTGGAAGTGGATTAGCATTAGTGGATATTTACTGCTATGAAGAAATAAGCGCTAAAAGGAAAGAGAAATTGAAATAGCTTTAATTAATGCCTGCCACTGAAGTGAAAAATATTTTGAAATGTGTGTGTGCACATTGGGTGCCTTTTGGTAAATACAGGGTTGTTAAAATTAAAGTATCCCTATGTAGAGGGCTCTGGAGCAAGTTCTAAGGCTCATACTGAAGAGAAATTTGGACAACAGGTACAATGCGCTTGCCATTTATTGAAAGAAAGAAAAAAAAAAAAAAAAAAATTAGTTACAAAATTTGTCACTATATGGTGCTGTGGCAATACAAATCACTTGAACAGTGCTACAGTTGTTCAATGTGTCCTCCATTTTGGTCAACAACAGTTTCTATTTGGAGAATAGCATTTTCTACAGCAGAGCGTAATGTGTCAACTGGAACAGCCAGCACATGGCTAATGCTGTCCTTCAGATCTTCCAGTTTGACATCTTTCCCCTGTACATCTGGTTCTTCAAAAAACTCCGCAACCAGAAGTCTCATGGGGTGAGGTTCAGTGATCGAGGCAGCCAAGATGCCTGGAAACAATGGCTGATGACCCATTCACCTGTAAAGTGTTGCCTTAGCAATCTTTGGACACAACGGTGGATGTGGGTGGCACACCGTCTTGCATGAATATGGTATCCTGAAGGCAGTCACATTGTTGCAGCTCTAGTATTGCGAAATTTGCTAACATTTCATAATATCACTGTCCAATGACGGAACAAGTGCGGGGTCCAGTCGGTGTTACCTGCTCAAAAAAATATGGCCCAGTCATGAATGTGGCCGTAAATCCACACCACACTGTCACTTTTGGAGAATGCAACAGGACCTCTTGGATAACTCGAGGGTTTTCTGTTGCCCAAATGTGACAGTTGTGTATTCACTTGTCCATTTAAGCAGAAGTGAGCTTCATCACTCCAAAGGATGTTCCATGGCCAAGTGATATCCACTGTCATTCATGCCAGAAACTGAAGTGTGTATGTGAAATGAATATCTGCATCTGCCATGCTTTTACTGCTGCTGTAGCATGTGCATCTTGTAAGGATAGTACCGCAACACCTGACGCATTACAGCGGAATACGGCATGTCCACTTCGCGAGAAACAGCTGGCACACTTGCGCTACCACAACATGGAAATTGACTTGATAAATCCACAACAGCCATAGCCACATCTTCAACACGAGAGGAGTCTGCTCGTTTTCAACCTCTACCTGATTGAACACCAAGATGTCTCGTCACTTCAAATTTCACAATCATTTTGCTGACAGCACAAACAGTCATAGGTCCATGCCTTCTGACATCAGAATTCTCTGATAGCTGCAGCTGCTTTGTTGCTGTTCTGATAGTACATCTTCACTAATAGTGCCTCTTCCTGCAACGCTGTTGGCATTAGTGCAGGCAAACATCTACTGTATTATGAGGTAATAACTTACAATTATGCAAATAACTTACGTTATTTGCATGATCGTAACTAAGATAGTTACGCACCATACAGTGACAAATTTTGTAACTAATTTTTTTTCCTCAATAAATGGCAAGTGCATTCTTTATTGTACCCGTTGTCCGAATTTCTCTTCAGTACGAGCCTTAGAACTTGCTCCGGAGCCCTCTACATTAGGGATACTTTAATTTTGACCACCCTGTATTTTACTAGACTGGTAGAACAGTGGCAATTTCTGAAAATCCCATATCAAGAATTGCATCTCGTCATCCATAAGTAGGACAACGTGAATTGTATTAATTTCCAAATCTGTTGGAAATAGAGAAAAAAGAAAAAATAGCTGATGAAACTAACTTTTTGTAATCATCTAGATGTGTTGCACAGAGATATGTAGGAAAGGTTCGAAGATCTCCTTAATTTGAAAATTCCAGATTGGCTTATAAATCCTTTTTTAAATAATGACAATGGTGAACATTTTGTAGAAGAAGAATTGATTTGAGTTACAAAATGAAGTTGAACTGAAGCCAAAATTTCAAAATTCATATCAGGAATTTTGGTTACAAAAGAAAATCCCTGACCATTATCCTGCATTGTGGGGAATTGTGAAAAAAAATTACTTATTTCTTTTCCCACATCATATCTAGTCGAAACCAGTTTCAGTGTTTCATTGAGACACAGCACCGGATTCGGTGCTGTATCTCAATTGCTGACAAAACAAAGAAATTGTCTGGATGTTGTTAAACGTGGCAATTTATGACTTCTACTTAAAGATATTAAACCTAATATTGATAAGCTAATAAATCTCTACCAAGCTCATCCATTGCATTAAATATTAAAATATAATTAACTATTTCCATTAATATCATGACTCATTTATGTAATTAACTTTAATTTTTATGACTTAATTTAAGTGACTATAACTGACTTTATGTAGTTGTTTTACGAAGAAGGAATAAAGTGCAGTAAATAGTTTTCTTTATAATTCACACATATACATGCAGGGCTGCATTTACGTTTTTGGAGGCAAACAGACAAATATTCATTTCAGTTATTTAGCTTCACTTTATATTGGTGGGCTAAAAAAAAAAGCCCTCGCTGGGCTTTTTTTTTAGGGGGGGGGGTGATCCAAAAAAGTTTGAGAAGCACTGGTCTAGATAGTTGACACCTGTTCAGCAAATGTATTTTCCTTGAAGCAGTCATAATTAATTGGTAGTAACTAATACAGACATCTACAGACAGAAAAATATTAGGTGCACTAATGTTTGAAATCATACTATATTTATATCTTAATATAAAATGCATGTTTGTCAGTGAAGCTTAATTTAAAGTGCAAAGTTGATTTTAAAAAAAATGAAAACTCTTTCTTATGCTTTTTTGATAATCTCTTGCTTTTCTTGTGCATTTTGATTTCTCTTGCTTTTCTTAATCATTTTGATTACTCCTGCTTTTGTTGATAACTCTTTTTTCTTGTGCTTTTTGATCATCTCTTGATTTCCCAAAATTTGGTTGACAGCTATGCAACAAGAGTGGAAATTAATTCACACCTTTATGCTACCGTTGCTGCATTTGATGAGAGTAACAATAAAGATTATACAATGAATTCAAGAACAGGAAAATTAATTAGTACTGTAGGTGTTAATTCCCACTTCCACATAAAGGAATGGGAATTGTTACTTTCAGTGTCAGTTTGCCTTTAAAAGGAATGGCCAACATAAGCTTAGTGAGCTGAAGATATTGCCAGTCACAGGCAATCTCTTGAGTTGACTGTGACCAGCAAAAAAGGCATGGTGTACCTTATCATTTTGGATCATTTGCTGAAATCTAAATTAAAGATTAGATAGAAAACATTGAAAACTGAAACAGTTTTTGGCCAAGAGCAGTCTTCTGTTGACATATTAAACAGAAAATAAGTAAATATGGGAGAGGACATGTGCCAAACTGTATTGGAAAGCCACATTCTTGTAGTGGCAATGTGCTTTCTCGCTGTAGACTTCTTGTGTGGAAAATTTGTGTTTCTTTATTATTAATCTCATTTTTTATTTGAAACAGTAGGAAATTGAAATGTTTTGATGGC
The DNA here is from genome assembly GCF_048544385.1 of Mastigoproctus giganteus. NCBI lineage: Eukaryota > Metazoa > Arthropoda > Arachnida > Uropygi > Thelyphonidae > Mastigoproctus > Mastigoproctus giganteus. Next base: position 8,899,280 of record NC_143584.1, read on the forward strand.
CAGAGCTCCAGGCATTCTTGGTTTGAGTGGAAGTTTAAAAACTATACTAGCTTTGTTAACCTCTGGTGCATGCAATGTAAGCTGGACATGCCCACTCAGTTTTGATTGTCACTGATTGGAATTAAAACTATTCTGATGGTAATGTGCTCTCCTTTTGTAGTTGCTATGCTACCTACATGTTTTTGTGGACAACTATCCAGACAATCAATGAAATACAAAACATTGCATCAGTATATCATGATATATGGATTTGCTTAGCACTATACCAATATTTTTATACAAAGTGAAGGTGAGTTTTATGTTTTTTGTTAAAAAAGCTTTCTGCAGGTGATAAGTGAATGGACTGTGAATGGCAATGTAATAAAATGCATATTTGCATTATAATTTCTTGTATACTTACTGTTCAGAGAGGAAACTAATTTGAACACTATTGATTGTATCATGAATTATGTTAATAGGATATTTTCTTGCTATGAAATGGTTTTTAATATTAGAAATTTCATTGTTAAGCCCATCTAAATTCTAGGTGAAAAGAAAGTACATTGAGAATTTGGGGATATAAATTGAGATGCAGGTACTGTTAGAAATGAGTGACCATAATGATCATGATGAATGTATTACATACCATTTGGCTGTTTTCTCCTAATTGAATCAAGAGTGCACACACTAGAACCTCTCAATAGAAAATATGATACAGTTGCACCTTCATGAAGGTACTCATGTTGAACCAGGTCTTCTTGATCAAAAATACCAATAAAATCACTTTGACATTTGATTACATTTGCACTGCTTTTTTCAGATTTTTTAAACTTTGAAAACCATTGGAACATTTATTGCGTGGCTTAATGCTTTGTTGTCAGATGTTGTTTCCAAAATCATTTCCCCTGATTTAATACATTTTTCTTTATATTTAGCCATTTTGAATGGCAAAATGTCTAATTATAAACCTATAAGAGTTATTACATCCTTTTACTAACTCTTATAATAGGTTACTGAATGCATTTGACTTGATAAATTGCATGTGTAAGGTTGTCCAATAGCTTTGCCACCACATTCATGGCTAAGAAGCCTTCACAGTACTTCATTGAATAAATCAGTTTTGAAAAAAATTTTGATAGACTCTTGAATATCATATCCTAAATTTGTTTCTAACAAGTTCTAGAACTGTAAGGTACATTTGCTTTAGCCCTCTCTCTCTCTCTCTCTCTCTCTCTCTCTCTCTCTCTCTCTCTCTCTCTCTCTCTCTGGATATCTTTTGATGTGTTATGAGCTATGCTTATTTTCATCAAATACTTGTGTACTTGATTTTGACTATTAATATTTTTAATTACATTTTCAGGGCCACCATCTGGAGGTATTTTTCATAAAACTCCAAGATCTGTTTGTGCCAGTAGTACCAGCAGCAGCAATGATGAAGGAACAGATGTGTCTACAGCCAAAGGTCATTTGAGAAAGCCATCTTCCGTGAGAGAACGAAGCAGAATCTCAGTTCCTTATATTTACACCTCAACTCAGCCTAGAAGTTATGGTACACCTTTTACAATAGGAAACAGTAATAATAATAGTACCACCAATAATATTTTACCCGGTGCTCCATTTCCCCAAACTCTTGGTCTCCCATCTAGTCTACAACTTAATACTTTCCATGCACCAGTTACATCAAATTGTAGTACATCATTACCTATTCCCCACTTTGTTTCTGTAAATAGTTCTGTTGCTACAACTGTAACTACTACAACTTGCGGAACTGGTCAGATCCATAGGGAACTTCCATGTGGAGAAGTTAAAACACCACAGCAAACAATAGCAGTGAACAATGTTTCAGGATTAAAAAATTCTGCATATTACATTCCGCCTGTAAGTAGTTCGACTTGTGTCAATACAACAAACTCTATGTCAGTGCCAGTCACATCACCTTCTATGGCAATGCAGTATGGATATCTGGGCTTTTTGCCTCAAGTGATTCCCCAGCCCATGCTTCATCATGCAAATAATGCATTTCCACCCGTGAGTCCAAGTTTTCTATTTCCCCTTCTTCACAGTATGCCTCCAGGACTATTGCCTGATTTGCTTTTAGCTAACCAGCTTCATCATCCACCTCCATCTTGTCCCCCACAGCCATCAGCACCAACCAACAATACACCAGTTAGGACACCCGCTTGTTATAACTGTGGAAGTACAGGTCATAGAGGACACGAATGTAGAGCTGCTACGGTGGATGATTTGAATAGCTCAGGTTGGTTTTTATTTTTACATTATAATTAGGCCTTAATCTGTATTTTTATATTTAAGTATGTCTTATAGTTAAGCTCTATTGTCTGATCTAGATCTTTCACTGAAAAGTATTTACAATTGCTTTTCATTTTTAACTGTGGAAAGCATGCCATATCATTCCCATCATAAAAATAATTTAAAAAACTTAGAATGGGGATGCATACCTAGTGATATCAAGATGTATATAGTTCCTGGTATTTTATTTTATTCCTCGGAATTAATGTTTTTAGATTTTGTTATTTCACTATAAAAAAGGCTCATAGACTAATATTCAAGATTTAAAAAAAAAAGTTTAATTACCATTTTGTCAGTCAATTGATTAACAAGTATCTAAAATTGTAATACAAGATGGCAACCTAGAATTCCTGAATTATTGGGAATAGGAATGTGTTCCTTGCATGTCATTCATGGTACATTGAAACTAGTCCACAACAAAGGCATTTAGCATATTAAAGAATTGCTGAGTTCTGTATTGGTTGTTCCTAGACTCAGCCAGAACAGCTGATTTTACAGTTGTACCTGGGTTTTTGTGCTCTTTCCCAAAGTTTTATCCCATGGGGGGGGGGCAAAAATGATGGCATAAATGATATTTGTAGAAGAAGTCTCCCAAAACTAATTCAGAAAATCTTACCAGCTTCAGTATGCTATAACACAGGCCCATAGACTAATATTCAAGTGAAGATGCTGTTGCTGAAGTTCTTATTATAAAACTTATTTTTTTTTTAAAGTCATTTACTGAGAAGTTAGATCTTTTTCGCTGTGTATCAGAGTAATAACCCTCTTACATTTTATTAAACCAGCTGTAAATTTTTAAAAAAACAGACATGAGCAATCAGCAAATCATCAGTTAAATCTGGAAAAAAAGTTTGGGTAGATTAAACTGCATCTGTTTATGAATGCCATACAGATGAAGTAATAATACACAACCTATACACAGAATACTGATGAAAATTTAACAAATAAATAAAAATAAATGAAACAGAAAATAGTAAAAAGTTACTATAGGAAATGAAAAGCACTAAAAATAAACTGGTTAAAATCTTTATTTTTCAGGAATATGTGTTTCTTTTATAAAAAAATGTTTACACATGTACTTCAGTCTTGTGCATAACAGTAAATACCATAGAGCTATGCTGCTACTACTGCAATCTTAAAAAAAATTGGAAAAATCAATCTTCTCTACCTGTCTGTGAACCAGAAACAACCTAAGAGTCAGTAAGGCACTATCATCTCAAAGATGGTGAACAATAACCTCATCCTGATTAATGTTGTCTTGCATTAACTGACCATACAGACACTGGTTCATTTCTAGTGTAAAATTTATGTAATTTCTGTTAGTGGTTGTTGCATTGTAGTAGAAAATTTGATATCTCTACTCTGTCTTCAGTTATAGTAGTTTCAGTGGCCAAAGATGAAATTCCTCACAGAATTTTGGCGCATTATAGCCTCAGTTGCTGATGCGCCAATAAACCCCAAACCAAACCAAACCAAACCTCACAGAATTTCATCTTTGGCCATTGAAACAACTAAACTATTGTTTTAGCTTGCTGTGGTAATGGCAGAAATGGTGCTTCCTAGGCTATTAAGCCAAAAGTTTTAATCATAATGGTTTTAGCACCTTTAATATCCACAACCTTGTTTGATGGAACATTGAAAGTTAGTGGAACTTTGTCCATATTACTTATCTGTAAAAATTCAAAACATTATTTCTTCCTTGCATTAATTGCATGTTACGAAAACTGCAAAATCTTTCTACATTTGACTGGAATCTTTTGTACTAATCTAGTTTAAGTGTGCATACTTAAAACATGCCTTTTCATAAATTTGTAGAACCAGAAAGTTTTCCCAGTGAAATCAGTGATATCTTGTACGGAGGGTTGATTTGGCCTTTTGATAACAGTTTTGACATTAATCCTGCTTGTGACATATGGCAGCAATGCAATTTTTTTTTCCCCGCAGGCGCGGTCTCAAACCTTATCAACAGATGTATCAGTTGTAGAAGTTGTTTTAATGTTGACATGCCTCGGAAATTGGACCCATGGTTGGAAGGTTACATAACCACACTTTCCGAAGAAGGGTACAGTTATGCGAAAATTATTGATAGGTGCAAGTCGAAAAATTTGAGTGTATCAAAGTTCGGTATCCATAAGGTTTTGAATGGCAAAGGAAAATTCCGCGAAGCTGCTGCAAATGAACGGAAAACACCGAAGAAACTGCAACCTGCTCCAAGCAGAATGAGGGAGGTGGTACGAAAAGTGCAGTCGCTCGTTGTCGGTGAAAATCCAAAAAGCCAAAAGGCTGTAGTGTGATGTGTGGGAACATACAAGACAACTGTTTGTCACATAATCAAAGAAAATTTGCAACTGGAGAAGAAGCACAAGGCCTGTGTACACCACCTAGGAGCAAGGCAAATTGGAGAGTGGTGGGTCAATGCTCGAAACCTCTATGAAAATATCTGGCAGCTGAAAGATGGAAATTCGTAGCAACATTGGACGAAGCGTGGGTATACCTCTCCTATTGCAAAAAAATTCGGGCAATTTATTACTGTCCACAGGGTGACAAGGCCTTTCCAACATGGGAGCATCAGTGCAAGGAAAGTTTTGGCCGAGGTGTTATGGTTGTAGTCGGTTTTTGTTATAATGACAAATTTGAGTTGTGTAGAGTTGCTAAAAACGTGAGTCAACTCAGTGTATTACCAGACTGAGGTTCTACAGCCATTGTCTGAATGTGAAATACCCACATTGTACGGTTCTGACACTGAGAAGGTCTGGGTACACCAGGATAAGGCGTCCAGTCACAATCGCATTCCACCCATGCTTTTTTGCAGAGAATGGAAGCAGTGACAGGTATTCATTCGATCCCATTTGAAGATATACCTGTTAAATCACCTGACATGGATTTTTGACCCATGGATTTTTGCGCCTTCGTACTTTTGAAAAGAGCTCTCGGAAACTGCCACCCCAGAACTGTAGAAGGTTTGTGGAAAGTCTGCCAGCAGGAATGGGACAAGATCGACTTGGCAGTTTTGCATTTGGACTTTACTTCAATAGAAATTGCGATGCCATGCGATAGTCCATGAGCAGAGAAAACAAAGAGAACACAATCGGTGGCGGCAGCACGGAATTTTGTAGTTTTAAAGGACTGTCAAAATTGTTATCAAAAGGCTGAATCAACTCTCCATATAATCACCAACCTTCTTGCTTCATGTATGATTGTTTTTGTAGATGTGGGAAATTCTGTTTTCTGTGGTCTCTTATCTAGTTTTCCATCTCTTTTCCAATTGTGTCCATTATGCAGAATATTTATGAAAGAATGTTTATTCTTTTCTGATTTCTGTAATTCTTTTTTTTTTTTTTTTTTGTTTTCTCAATTCATGTAACAAATGGTATGTTATTTTGGTATTACTACTAATCAAATGCAAAATGCTTAGCAGACCTAAATTTAGTAGATTCTGGAAATAATGAAGAGCACCCACAGAGGTATCCCTTTTGTCCATATAGGATCCCATAACATGACTTTCTCAGGCTGACAGTCCTCCGTGGAAGCTTAGTCACACAACGCCATATGCCATTCATTTGGAGAGGTCTGGGTTCAACTCCTGTCAACAGTTGGCGGAATTGTTAACAGGAGTTGAATTTTATTTTCAATCGAGGCTGTGGTTAGCTACTCTTAGACACAGTAGGGGTCCCAAAGTTTTTCAGCCTACACATCATGCAAGTTAGGCCCCTGAACATGCATTTCTACAGACAGGTACATATGTCTATGTAATCAACAAGCTCCAGTTGCATTAAAATAATAATTTTGAATTTCTTTCCAGACTGATGGTATTTACCATCAGTCAAAATATTTTAACAGTAAAGCAGGTGTAACTCACAGCTAATGAAAGGGCTGGTCTTGCCATCATTTTTCAATATACAGCAAAGCCTCAATTAGTATGAATTTGAATAATACGAAATTCGATTTAGTAAGAATTATAAAATGATACCATACCTTATTTAATACGAGTAAAAATTCGGTTAGTATGAGTTTTTATTCCAAATTGCACCAAAAATTACACGTGGGTTATCAGTGACTCACACTGCATTGCACCAACCAAAACTCGCTGGTCAGTCCGCATGTGGATATTGTGTGAATACATACTGCAGCTTGTTATCCTATATATGTGTACAGTACTGTATTATATTTAAAATTTTGATAAACTGCTCCTGGCAAATATGGACAAATGGAAGAATACTTGTAGTGCAAATAATGCAAGTGCAAAAAAGAGGAGACTTGTTATTACATTAGAACAAAATTTGATATAATAAAATGACATGCACATGACGATAGCAATTCTAAAATAGGCCGAAATGTTGGAATGCATGAATCTACATTAGGCAATATTATAAAACACGCAGATGAAAATAAAAGAAAAAGGTAAAGTTGCATCAGCTTTCTGTAGCTTGCAAACAACTATGTGTAATAGGAATAGAAACATTACAATGCTAGAAATGGAACAGCTCTTATCTGTGGCTGGAAGACTGCAACCAAAAATGTATTCCTCTTAGCAAAGCAGCAATTCAAAGAAAAGCTTTGAGTTTCTTTACAGGAGTGAAAGAAAACTGAGTTCATGCAGAAACTGAAAACTTTTATTGCAAGCAATGATTTGTTTAGCTGTTTTAGAAATAGAATTCAGTTACATAATCTTAAAATTATTGGTGATTCTGCCAGTGCAGGTAAAGAAGCTGCAGCTAAATATTCTGATATTTTGAAAAAAATAGTGGAGGAAGATGCATACACAGACCAACAAATTTTTAATGCTGATGAAACTGGATTATTTTGGAAAAGAATGCCTTCCAGGACTTATTTCCAAAAAAGAAAAAAGTCAACCTGGATATAAAGTGGCTAAGGATTGTTTAACACTTTTATTGGGAGGCAATGCAGAAGGAGATTTCAATTGAAACCAATGCTCGTTCATCGAATCCTCGTGCTCTTTGAGGCTATAATCAGTGATCACTTCCAGTGTTTTGGCATTCAAATAAGAAAGCATAGGTGACCAAAGCTCTTTTTGAAGACTGGTTTTCAACATATTTTTTCCCAGCTTTGAAAATTATTGCAAGAATAACAATATTGTTTTTAAAGAATTATTGATTTTAGATCAATAATGCTTTAAAATTCCCCTGGTCATCCAACTACACTTGGTACAGTGTGTGAGAATGTAAAAGTAATTTTTTTACCAGCAGATACAACATCTTTGTTGCAGTAATAATCACAACATTTAAAGGAATAATCGCAACATTTAAAGCCTACTCCCTAAGAAGAGAGGCCTCTGTAGCCGAGTGGTCAGGAGCCAGGAGTGCAGTAGCACACACTCCTTGAGTAGACCTGGGTTCAAGCCCCTGACTGCTAAATATAGTTGATCTGCCAACCTGCACTGGATGAGCATGGCAGATTATGGTCCATTTCCCTCAACATGAATTGTTGAGAAGTCTTTCATCCTGCAATGGGTTGATAATGGCTGCAGTTTACCTTTTTTTTACCTTTACCCTAAGAAGAGTGTTTGCACAGGGAATTACTCAAACAAGCGACAATGCAATTTCTTTAATTGACTTCTGGAAAAAGTATAGCATCAAAGATGCAATTGAAAATATTTCCCATGATTGGGAAGAATTAACTGCAAGCAATATACATGCAATGTGGAAACATTTTGCATAATTGCATAAATAATTTTGTTGGTTTTTCCCTCTCAAGTGCAAGCTGTTGTTGAAGAAATAACAGACAGTGGAGGATGGTTTGGTTTATATGAAATAGACACTACAAATTTCCTTGACTTTCTTGAAATCACACTCAAAAGAAATGACTGATGGAGACCTTCTTCATTAAGATCAAAAGCATGCATTTGAAGAAGCTGACAATGCTGATGAAGAAGTAGACAATGTGCAAATGAACGAGTTCACCATCAAAGAATACGAAAAAATATTTCAAAAAGCTTTAAAACAAGTTATGGTCGATGCTGACCCCAACGTTGACCAAAGCATGCAAGTCCGCTGAGATATGGATAAAGTTTTCAGCAACTACAAGTGCATATATAAAGACTTAAAGAAAGAGAAGACAGTTCAATGTAGCCTGCTAAAATATTTTAATAAAATGTAATATGTTTCCTTTGCTTAGTTTATAATAAACTTGAATCAGAAATACATTTTTATTATCCTTTGGTAATATATATGTTAATAAACAAATTAAAAAAAATTGTGCTTAAAAATTTTTATTGCATAATTTCATTGGGATAGGATCAATTATCATACTTTGTGTTATAATAGCTTTGAATAGTATGAATTCGTTTAATACGATGGTTTTGCAAGATCCATTATTCATACTAATCGAGGCGTTGCTTTAATATGATATCAGATAATTAAATAGAAAAAAACAGAACCATATATGAAAATTTTCTGTTTTGTGATAGTACTGTACCTAAAAGTCATGTCAAAATAATGCAGTTTTTTTACATTATCAGATTTCCTTTGTGAATAATTACTCATAATCATAATTTAATCATATACATTGAAACTTAATGGTTTTCATAAATGTAGTTTCATAAATGCCATTGAAAAGGACAAAGGACACCCATTACTAAATTTTTGGAAGAAAAGGAGCATTTTCATTTTGGAAAATATAGGAGCTATATGAAATTTATTTAAACTAAAGCCATACATTCCAGATTTCATTTTAAGCCCTTCAGTAGCAATACTAATTTATAATAATTTACATCAGAAATATATTCTTACATGTTAGATGCTAAATCCTCTCTTTTATATGGTGTCCTACCTGGTTTGTTTATTACATGGCTATGATATGTAGGACTGAAGGATAAACATCATTTCTTTACAAACAGAAATGAAATTTATTTAATAAAAAAAATCTTGTTTATACTCTGACATGACCACCAGGCCTTAGCCAAGTGGTCAACGCAAGAGTGCATAAGTATACATGCCTCAAGTGACCAGGGTTCAAGCTTAGGACTGCTAAATACAGTGCTGTTTCTTGTATTCTTTATATCTTGTGAGCTCCTCTGACTGTGTGGTCATCCTGGAGTATAAACAGAAAATTCATTCATTAAATCAAGAGTACAATCGTTAATCGTATTTAGCAATCATGGGCTTCAACCACGTTCATTCAAACAGCGTGTGCTACTGCACCCTTGTTTCTGACCACTGCTGTGTTGGGCTTTAACATTTCATCCCTACATGTGATGGCCAATCAGAAGATGACAGGTCATATAACATTCTTCTGATTAGTTGTAACTGATTGTGTTTACAAAGGAGTGTCATGAACTTTCAACTGACTTGATAATGTCAGTAACAAATTTGGAGCTGCTGGATTATGATTTTGTTGTGTGCAGACTTCTCTTAAAGTCATATCTTGCTAATTATATTTTTTCCATTGGCATTTAACCTTTAAACTGTACCCTGGATTTCTTATGGAAGGAGTGGGTGTCAGCTTGTAAGTATAGTAAATATTACATGCTAGAGATTGGCTGAAAGAACATTATGAAGATACATCTAGCTAGAGTTAGGGAAACATGACTAAGAGCAATATAGCCTTTCATATCATTGTGGAGAATCACCAGGTAATACTCTAAAATCCCCTTACAACAAAATATATTCACCAGGAGGAGAAGGGTGCACAAATAATTTTGCTGTACTCAAATTGCAAACCTGAAAATTATTTCAAAAGAATCATTTGTATAAATAAATTCTGCTGCACTTTTCTAATATAGAAAAGTAGTAATTTCTGCATAATCCCTATACTTAAATATCAACTTTAAAATCAATAATAAATAAAAAAATAAAATACGCATATACAGTCACATTGGGATGCTTTGGAGTTTTGTGTATTTTTGGAGTCCCATGTTTTGTGGGTCCTAGTTGCACACATTTTGTAATACATGTACTGTGATGAATTTATGCACAAGCATAAATTCATCACAGTACATGTATTACAAAAAAATTCTAACTACAGATTAAAAAACATGGCACTTTGTGTAAATTTGCAGGCAAAATGATTGTTTATAGAAAATTAATGAAAATAATAATTAAAAATAGCAAACTACAAAACCATTTAGATAATCCAACCATTATGTATGCCAGTTTTGACAAATTTCAAAATCCTTTTGGATATCTTTATCTCTAAAATATGGAGACAACCATATTCCAGTCACTGGCATTTTATCTCGTGGGGGCAGTTCATGTCCTTCATAACAATAGTGGTTCACCACTTGTTTCTAATTTTTCAGGTTTAAATCCAAGTGGAGTTGTTCTTCCCCCCCCCCTCCAAATTATTCCAGTTTTTTCAATCCACAACATCAAAATCAGCCCACGAACACCAATTCTGAAATAGATTACCATAATTGGAACTGGTGCACCATGGCTTAAATAGCTATGTCAAAATTCTTAAGAAGAAATAAGGAAGGGCAGATTCACTGAATCTTCAGAATACAGTTATATTTAGCTATGTTCTAAATAGGGTTTTTTTTTTTTTAAGCAATCTATATTCTATAGTGAAATATGATGATGATGCTATTTATATTACAGGATACCCAGTATTTCTTCAAAAACAATGGTGAATTTGCCCAAATACATAAGTACATAAACATTTCTCAGGAACGTAACTTCCGCAAATAGCGGGGGTTACGTTCCTGAGAAATGGTTGCTAGGCAAAAAATAACTCTTAATCGAAGTTTGTTTCTTCATTTTTTTTGTTGAGCTCCTTTTGAATTTCCCTGTAAGGCAAGAGCAGTTGTTCTAGGTCTCATTTAAACTTGATGCTTCTTTCCAAATTAAGATTCATTTCCCCACCACCTTTTCTGAAAGTTGTATGGAGAGGCTAACGATTTCCAATTCTGGTCTAACAACGTCGAGATCTTCTTCCTCAGGATCATTTTGGTTCTCATTTGACCTTGTTACTAATTCATCCAACTCTTCTATTGTAAGTTCATTTGCATGAGTCAATAAGTTCCTGAATGTCTGTTGCATCGATGTTTTCAAAGCCCCCCCCCCCTCCCCCGCCTTCTATTTCCTGTGCGATTGCTACAATATTGGTAACCAGTTCATTGACATTAGGGACTGTTTTAGCAACAACAACTTCTGGCCACAATTTTTGCTAACACGTGTTAATTATAGATACTCTTATCTCATCAAGCGATGCCTTAATGTTGATAATGCAATCTGCGATGTTATAATTTTTCCAACTTTGACTTACAGTTAAGTCTGATTCCCTTTCCATTTTTTAAGTTAAGCCAGTAAAAGTTCTAACATAGGACTGAAATGCAGCAATCGCACCCTGGTCTAGCAGTTGTAAAAGTGATGTGGTTTTGGGTGGCAAAAACACATTTGGGTGGTCAAATTCTAGACTTCTTGGATGTCCTGGCATGTTATCAATAAAAAGCAGAACCTTGAAAGGCAGAGATTTTGAAGCTAAGTAACTTTCCACCTCTCGCAAAAAGCTATTATTAAACTACTTTCTAAAAAGTGTAGTTGTTACCTAGGCTTTTTTATTGGATTTCCAATAAACTGGAAGATGATCTTTATTCTTTTCCTTCAAAGCACATGGATTCTGCGATTTATACACGAGCATCAGTTTGATCATCTGTCCACTAGCATTTGCACAAAACAGAAGAGTAAGCCTATCTTTGGAAGTTTTGAATCCAGGAGCAGATTTTTCATTTTGTGTTAAGTATGTTCTGGCTGGCATTCTCTTCCAAAACCCAGTTTCGTCTGCATTGAACACCTGTTCGAGAACATATCCTTTGTCCGTAATTAACTTTTTTAAATCATACGGGGAAACTTTCTGCAGCCACAAAATCCGCTGATGCAGACTCGCCTATAAGTTGCCCGTTATGAAGGCCATATCGATTTTTAAATCTTTCAAACCAGCCTTTGCTAGCTAAAAAAAACTTCTCTCCAGTGCTATCACAAGTTTTGATAAAGGTATTTTCCCTTTTCATGAATGATGAGTGAACTTAACGGAATTTTATTTTGAGTTTGGTTTTCTATCCACACATTTAAAACCTTTTCCATTTTTTCTAATTTAACATGAGTTACAGAACAAATTTTTGAAGCATTTTCACGGACACTACAGCGGATTTTTTCTTCAGATTTCTTGATTGTTATTGTTGACTGTTGACTCATTGATTTTGTTTTGCCACTGACAAGACACTTTCATCATTAGAAATTTTGTCTAATAACTCAATTTTACTCGCTAATGGCATTGCCTTCTTTGATCTTTTCACAATTCCCTTGTTATTTGTAGCCATATTTTTGTAGGGGTTAGAAAAGAACTTGTCCACAATAAAGTCACTTTCTTTTAACACACTCGGAAAAATCTGTTTACACTAACACACTGCAAAACGGTAGCTTTTCTCTTTTGTAAGCATATCAATTAAAAGCATACGAAACCTTTCATGACAAGTGCATAACACATACTGAACAAGGATTAGCGGGAAACATCTGCACTCGTGATTTTGTCATCCCTCTCCCCCACCCACTGAGTGCCGTTTTGACTGGGCAAGATGATTTTAGCCACACCAATGTTTTCTATGGCAGAAAATGTTCATGGCGCTTTAAAATTAACTTTTTTTTAGGTTTCGTTTTATATTAAATCAGCAACTGTGAATACGCAAAACTGCAAATAGCAGGGGTTTACTGTATTCTGTAGACTTTTCTACAGATTTATAGCAGCCACAGTTTTCAGCAGAGAACAATTTTTATGAAAAATGTAGATACTGTTGTTAATTCCAGAGTGAATTTTACCACTAAGATATTTTGCATCCCTAGCCTAGGTTGATAATTATATTTTCAAAATTCAACATCAATTGAATATCTGTGTTTCTTTCATCAGGCACATGGATATTGAACTCTATATTTTCATTTTCTTTATGCTCTTAGAGTTCAGTAATAACTTAGCTGGTGAGCTTATTCTCATATTTAGTAATGATAGCTGCAGTTTTGACATCTACTAGTTCTCTGATTTATAAACCGATAGATCTTGTTTAGTTTCAAGTAGTGTTATCCAACTCTCTGCTATACTGATAAACATTTTTCTGTTTGCCTTACTTAAGATTTATACATTTTTTTGCTTTCAGTAATTATTTCTTTTCAGGATTTGAAAAGATATATAAGCTGCATTTACAACTGTGTATTCTAATTTTACAGGAACATTTCGTCTGAACTATGCACCGACATCGAGAGTCGTAGAAACACACAACTGAGTATCCAAGAGGCTAATAATCTTAAGTATTATCATCTTTGAATCTGTTATCTGTGTGGAATATACATGCTGAGCAGAAACACTGTGACTGTTAAAGTGGATGGTACTTAATAGGACAGAAAGGTTTGAAGTTTTTCTCTGGATCTCAAATATTTAGCTGACTTAGGCCATAAAACTTGTATTGGACTTATGATTAATGTACTGGTGCTACTGTTTATCACCTAATCAAGTTGATGCAAGTTTAATAAAACATGGCTTGAGTCTGCTGGCTACTCTAGTCATGCAAGTGTTAGTACAATGTATTCTTTGTGATAAAAGATGCTGTCAATAAAAGTAATTTGAGCCTTTAAAAAAAGAAATAAAAACAGTGTGTGCTTTCTACCTCTTGGCATTCACCTGTTTTCAATTAAAGGATGCAATTCTGTTTTCACAGACTGGTGTGAACTGTGCTTCTAGGTAAAATAAACATTGCATGTTTTGGACTCAGGCTCTTGTCTAGGCTGATTGACAAGACAGTGGTAGTCATGTGTATTTTAGCCAAATTGTAATATAAAACTACCACTGTCACAAGTAATGTCTTCTGTACAAATTTTTATTGCTTAAAATTATCACCTAAGTCACAACTGCTTCAGAATGAAGTCCATAGTTATGTACATATCGCAACTCAAGCCTAGTTTTGGCTTGGTAAAGTGGTTCGACATCCTTTGTTGCCAGATGTATCGATATTGTAAAAAATACTGACAGTTAAACATTTTGTAATTATTTTATGTACTGCAAGTTAGGTGTACAAAACATGCTGCTTCAAAATAAAGACTTAAGAAATATCACAAATTAAATTTCTTAGTGGTTTGCATTTTTGGTAGAGCCTTTTTCTTACACAGACATGATGGGCAGTGTGGATAATTTATTGTTCAGAACTTTATGAAGTATCTACCTTTTGGTTTTTAATCAGTCATTGATTTTATGTAGTGTAAACTAGTCTGAATTGCCTTTCATTTTAAATGAATGTCATTTTAGTTGAATGTTGTCATTCTGTAATTACTCTAATGAAAAGGAATGTCACCTTCAATATTCTTACTCTTTTACATTGAAATAAATTATTTTTGAATATCTTCATTATCATTATTATTGAAAGGTTTAGCAGCCATAATGACTGAGCACTTTGATAATAATGTAAATTAAATGTTAGAAAAAATTTAGTTTTCTCACTTGCAAGGTCTGTATAAATAATTATATTACCAACTAATATATATACATACATACATTTTTGCCTAATGGAGAGACAACTAGAAATAGAATATATGATTATATTTTAATTAATAAATATTTTTAGATTTTTAAAATGCATATTTATGCTTTGTATCATAATTTCACCTTATTTTTGAAATATCAATTCACTTGAAAGTATTGCAGTTAACTATTTTTACTTTGTTTTCCCCATTGATACCCCAGTATCCAAACCTTTTCAGATCACTTTCACTCCTTTAAAAACAAGGTTGGTTTAATAAGGCCTTATTTATTTATTATTATTTTTTTAAAATCTGATTTTGCCTTTTAATAAACAAATTCATCAAGTTCCTCATTTAAAGACATTTCCAGGTGGCAGTTACATCTTGAATTTTATTCATAATAAATTGACTCAAAAAAGCAGTGATCAGAATTTGGGCTAAGTATGTGAGCAGGAATAATGCTTCAGCATATGTAGTGTACCTGGCTGAAGTGGGCAGATGGTGTGGTGTGTGAGAGAGATTCTCTTTATCAAACTTTGTTAGTGAATGTATTAATAACTTCCTTCCTTGATATTGTAGTAAGTAGCAGTTTTAATGTTAATTTAAAAATTTGCAACAATAATGTGGTTTCATATTTATTGTTGCAATTTTTCTGCATATACCTGCTATATGCAGTTATTTTATCGTATAAATGTGTGCCTAGGGTATGTTAATACTATACTTTCAAATACTGTGCCTCATATACCCAGGCATTTATTTATGTTATCCTTCCTCCAGCTGACCAAAATGCAACAGTATCTAAAAGTTAAGCAACAAAATTAAATGTCATCAATAAATTAAAATGAAAAAAAAAATAATAATAATAATAAAAAAAAACTGATTTATATATAAAACAAAGTTGAGTATAATGGACTTGAAACATGCATTCATATAAGTATCCTTTGAAATTCACCTTCCTTTATTTTACCTTTGACATGCAAACTCATTTTGTGATATAAATATTTGAACATGTTTCTCTTTAAATCAGTGTTTAAATAGCCTTTTTATTGACCCGTCTGAGAGCGAGTGCCACAACTTAAAAATACACTATTTTTACATTGAAGTACAAATGCGCCTCTGCCAACATCATATTAATAGGGCTATGTTTAACATAATATACCCATTTAAAACAATTTTAACAAATATGTGGCATTATAAACTAATATATATATATAGCATTTTTATTCATACAATGGTTGCTAAACATAAAAATGAAATATAGTGCTCTTACATAACGTTGCTTCTAAACCTGTTTGTACCTGGTAATGATAATGTCTGGAATTATCTCTGACCACGATGGCTGCAGAAAATTATTAGTGTTATTAATGACTATTATAAGTTGCCATAGTTATTAATTATTAAGCTTATCTGTCAAGCTGTCGTTAGTTTGAGTTCACTGATAAAAAAAAAAAATATATATGCTCATCAATGTTTGCATTCAGGCAGTATGCAAATATAGCATGGATCAGAATCATTATTAAAATGGTTTGGTAATTTGTGAGGAAAAGCAAAGTCTCTTGAGTCAACAACACAGCCGTTTCTTTTCAAGTCATTAAATGTGGTCTATTAGCAAAAATATAATAAAGAATGATACAAATTGCTATCCTTCTTATGCCACGATAAAACCCTTTTTTATTTGGCAATACATTACAATACCTCTACTTAAGCCTTGATTACTTGCAATGTCGCTTTAATATCTTTTCTTCTTGTGTTTTTTTTTAAGCACATAAGGATTTGTGCTGTCCATAATTAACTTTAATCAGTACTTTGAAGTTTTCTTTGTGGGGGTTATCCATAGAGATTGATGCATATTACTTAATGCTCTTTATGCCCCGGTAAATCATTATTCAGCGATAATTTTATAGCACCATCACCAGAGCCTTGATCACTTGCAGAGAGTTTGGAAAAATTGAAGCTCTGATAAAGGTGTTGTAATGCATCATTGAATAATAAATGATCTTGTGTTGAGAGTGTGGATAATTTGCATCGTCAATCTTTATGGTTAAGAAAACAACTCGTTCAAAGTCTTGACTAAATGATGTATCATTTTAACCAATTTAACTGCACCTTTAGCCATTTCTTTCAATAAATATATCATCTTGTTGAAGGTGGGAAGTGAAAATTCTTGCTAACATCGATATTCAAATTAACATTATTGAAAAAAAAAATATTGAGTTGGCTGCATGGTTAGTTGAAACACATCTTTATCTGTTACAAGTGAAAGACTTGCAAACAGTTATAAAGTTTTAATTTTTCATCTGGTTTTGTGAGACATCATAATAATTCTTATGCTGCATGGAAGTGCAATTTTTATCCACCATTGATATTGATTTTTTATCTACCATTAATTAAATATTTCTGAAAAATTAGCTGATTGCCTAATTTTTCAGAAATATTTACTCTTTAAAAATTTGCTTGTTTATGTAAGGTTGTATCTTGTATAACAGAAGGTAAATTTTGTATGATATACAAATTCATCTCTCTCTCTCTCTCTCTCTCTCTCTCTCTCTCTCTCTCTCTCTCTCTCTTTCTCTGTGTGTGGACAGTCACAGCAATTGTAAATCAAGGAAATCAGTTTTGATGCTTTATTTGGGGCATATGTAAACAAAATTTCTTTTGCCCCTATACTGATGAAATTTCTTTGCAGTGCTATTTTTTTCCACATTTTTTGCTTGGATGAACTTGTATAAACAAATATTTATTTATATTTAACTGATTATTATATACATGGAGTGATCACTGAATTATGACCACCCCTATGAAAACCGAATGCAACCCGTTTAAAAGAGTACGAGAGTGCGGAGTTAGTCAACCTACATAGCATAAATAAAGTGTCAGTGGTTCAGTAGGAAGTAAAATTCCGAGTGTGATGAGTAAAAGGAAGGATTTATCGGACTTTGATAAAGGACAGATTGTGGGTGTTCGAGCTGGTGCCTCGATTTCCTAAACGGCTGAACTGGTGGGGTGTTCGAGAGTCGCCATAGTTAAAGTGTACCAGTACTGGCATCAAAATGGTCAAACAATGACCTGATGGGAAAACTGCAAAAGTCAGTGAAAGGTTGATGTTAGAGGTGAGCACCAGGTCCGACGACTCGTACAGGCGAACAGGTGCAGCAATTGTTGAAGAGTTGACTACCCAATACAACATGGGCCAACCCAGAACAATATCTGGCATGACCATGCATTGCATGCTCACACATATAGGCTATACCAGCAGATGACCCCTATGGCATCCTCTCCTAACCAAGGTTCCTCGGCGTAAAAGACTCTCCTGGTGTGCAAAGAGCATGCAAGTTGGACATTAGAAGACTGGAAGGTGTGCTGGTCGGATGAGTCATGTTATTTACTCCACACCGTGGATGGTCATGTGCAGATTTGGCGTCAACAATGTGAGGCTCTTGATCCATCATGCATGGTATCAAAAGTGCAGGCTGGTGAAGGTATGGTGTGGGGCATTTTCACTGGCAGGAACTTGGACCTCTGGTGCATGTGGAACAACGTATCAGTGGTCTCTGCTATCGTCAACTGCTTGCTAACTGTGTACACCCTGCTATGTTACACTTTTTCCCGAATGGCAATGGTGTCTTCCAAGATGACAATGTGCCGAGCCATCGGGCACTTGTGCAGGAATTGTTTGAGGAACACAGTTCTGACTTGCAGCATATTGATTGGCCTCCAAACTCCCCTGATATCAATTCCATAGAGCACTTGTGGGACACAATGGAAAGGCATATCAGGTGTCTGGATACACCAATCACCTCCATATCTGCATTGCTGACCACATCAAACACAGCTTGGTTGGCCATACCTCCCGAAAGCTTCTCACATTTTGTTGAATTAATAGCCATCGGATAGCTGCTGTACTGAAGGCAAATGGAATATTAGGTAGGTGGTCATAATTCAGTAATCACTCAGTGTATATTTTGTGTGCTGAATGTGGTATCATTGATCTCCCCCCAATGTTTTCTGTTGCTGCCATACAAAGATGTAAGCTATCTCCAGACTCATTTCTGCTATGCATGTGGATATTATATAAGTCCAAAGCTGCTGGTGAAGCATAACATTGTTGCTGACATCAAGTTTTTCAGTGTTTATGAAGTATATTTGGGAATGACTATGAATTATCAAGACAATCCATGAGCAACTTACCAAGAAAGATTTCAGTTCTGTAAATTGCAGCATTTGGAAAGGCACCTGTGAGGAGATCTGATTGAGATATTTATGGCTGTAAACAGATTGAGAAGCTAAATGTTGATGGTATCCTTACTCTGGCTTGAAAACACATGGAGGGGCACAATTGAAGTAGGATGGTTGCAAGTGAGATGTGCAGAATTTTCTTTCAGCCAGAGGGTAATTGGTTGTTGAAACAAACTTCCATGTAGTGATGTGGAAGTGGGTAGTTTGAATAAATTTAAGGAATAATTAATACAAATTATTAGTTTGAACTGTATTGTATCCCAACATGCCATCCTATATTGATCCAGTGCCACACAATGAAGATCTGCCAATTGCCAATCCACCTGCCAAAGGAGTCTTCAGAATTGGATGATAAATATGATATACAGGATAATTGGGATAACACCTCAGAAGCCTGTTCAAGAAAATGCCACATTTTTCTAATCGCTAAGACGGATGACTTAGCAAGGGACTTAAGTCTAACCAAATTCATTGCAGAGCTCCTGAGATCTCTTTTAAAAGCATGGAATCCACTGGATCCAAGCTGCAAGACATGTTCAGAAAAAGATGTCAGTTATGGACATTTTAATACTTTTGCAGAATCCCTATGCAAATGTTTTTATTTGATTGGTCATCATGAAATTGTAACTGTTACGATCCAGAAGAGTGGCAGAATTGAGTTGCAGCCTGACACACACACACACACACACACAGTGGTAAACAATCCAAGAAACAAAGGCTTGCTTGCACCACTCCATATCAAGCTGGGACTATTCAAACAGTTTGTTAAAACATTGGTTTCTCAAGGTGATGCACAAAAAGCATATACAGTCTGTTTCAAAAATTGTCTGATATAAAAGTAAAAGGTGGCATGTTTGATTGACAACTGGAAGACAAAATGACTGATGCTCAGTGAAATGTCTGGAAATCATTTTGTCCTATAGTGAATGTCTTTCTTAGTAATATTAATATTGAAAATTACCAAGAACTGATTGAAAATTACAGAAAAAAGGTGGTGCAAAACATAAAGCTCCATTACTGGGATTTTCTTCAAACCAAATCTGAATTATGCTGGTGAAGAGCATGGAGAGAGATTCTGCCAGGACATAGTCAATGAAGAAAAGGTGCCAATATCTGTTTCTTAATTCTGGACATTGACCATAAAAAGGCATTTCAATGTACATTTTTAAGGATTTTTTTTTTTTTTTAATTAATCCAAGAAGGTTTTCTACTTTTTAATTTAATTTTTTTTAATCTTGTTACTTGTAATAAAGATTAATACTCAATTCTATACAAAAGTTAAATGTTATTAATAAATCTTATAAAGTATTATTGAATATTTGCTTTTCTTTCATTTCTGGACAAACTCTTGATATTATGCAAAGACTAAAGTCATGTTTGTAATCAACATGTCCATATTCATAAAGAAATGCAGATAAACAGAAGCGTTATCAAAAATTTGTTTTCAAAGTATTACATATTAGCATAATTGCAAACCATGTGCAATATGCAAAACTGGCATTAGTATTCTCTTTTAAGGAGGACTTGTTTGGTCAGTGTCAGAAATTATACATACATTGTATGAATAACCTTGTCTTTGTCAGCAGAGATCAGTAAGCACATTCCTTCCCCCCTTGTATTGTCAAACTCTGGCAGCACAAAAATAGAAATTTGACATTGAAGATCCTGAGAGCTACTCTTTGCAACAAATAGTTGCAGAAATAGCATGAGTACACCAGAATAAACTTTGTATGGTATATCACCCTACCCTACAATCTTCTCTACAGAGGTAACAGATTGTTTTGGGGAGAAAATGCTTTCCCAAATAATGAAATATCTTGTGAATAAAAGGAAGGTTTCTTCCCCCCCCTCTTGTTATAGGATGCTGTACACCTCTGTTGAAATTAGGTCACCAGAATTTTGCCCTACTTTGAAATGTATGCAAATGAAGAATTGCATATAGTGATACAATTTCTGTATGCCAAAGCAACTGGATAGAGAATTTCTCTATTTAACGAAGAGTTCTGGAAATTAAAAGTTCTTATCTGCAAAACAATAACTGAAAAGAATTGATCAGCTTACTTTTTTCTGTATTCTGGCTTGTGGCATAGCTGTTTATGCAACTAAAGGTGAATTTGCATTTTGCACTTTGGATACATCCCAGATGATTATTTCATTCATTGAGTAAAGCGGCACCTAGCTAAAAAAATCTGGCAAATCTGCTATACATATATACATGGTACAGTATACAAATGTTAACAGTATCAGTATTCTTATATAAACGAAACATCATATGTCATCAGTTAATTCAATTAACATATGATGGACCAACTATACTGTGCAATGGTCATCCCAAACTCAGCTATAGCATAATGAGCTGGATAAGCAGGCTATAACAGAAACCGATGAATAGAACTGTCCACAGATGAGAATCACATCCTAGACACTGATCGCCAGTAATCTCCAAAAGATAAATGGTTCAAGAAACAGCAGTCAGAGCTCAACAGAAGTTACTTGTATTAACCATCAAAACCAAGCTGGAAGGTGTTATTGCAGGATCAAACCTGAGAAGAACAATAACTAAGGCTTCTTGCCAAATGCATTGGCAGGAGCAGAAGTGGACACCCACCCATGAAGGAAACCGAGTACCAACATCCTGTCCACTTCTGCAAAGAAATTTCTATGTTCCTATATAAAAAATAACACACTATTCCACGTAAATAAAAGGATACAGTCCACCAATTCATCCATTATTCAGTCTTAACTCTTTCAATTGCAAAAGAATATTCCTTCTGACGAAAACTGAATTTGCAAAATTTTTAAAGGCAATAAAATTTTCCTTTGTTTTAAAAAGTAATGGCTCAATCGCATCCGCCAGGCAAATTACATTAACAAAATTATTCAGTAAATTCAAAAGTAAATCAGCATATTCCAAACAATTAAAAACAACATGCTTCTAGATCACCAAATGTACAGTTGCATCTTTCTACAATTCCAAGACTATTCAGTTTACCAAAAAATTGGCCATTACCCACTAATAAGAATGTACAACGTAGATTGAGTACTAACCAGATTGGTTTATAATTTACATGATTAACATAAGGGAAAAATTTGAATATTCTAACTTTTTCTGAATAGTTCCATCTACCTTGCCATTTTTGTAAAAAGAGCTCCCAAATTCTTTTCTTTTTGTTTCTTAAGTCATTTAAAATGTTAATTTTCAATGCCCATCAACTCAGATTTTATACCTTCTTTCAAATAAAAGGAGAGGCTTCTAAATTCTAACTGTAAATCAAGTGGCATCTTGCCAGCTAACACTTGCAAAGTTCTGTTCCGTTCTGCAGGCCATAACCATTTTGAGTAACATAAATCAATGTATAGAAGCTTTCTGGTGTTGCTTAAATTGATTGATTCACCATACGTAACAATCGGCAGAAAAATACAATCAAAAATCAAATGGAGTGCTTTCCCCTTTATCCCCCATTCCACCTGCATTATTCTTGAGATCATTGCAATAAATGGTAATTAACAGTAGCCGCTGGCAGAGGTGAAAGTATTTCTTACACTGCTTCTATTGGAATGAGCAGCAGGCTGAAAAACAAGGTGCATGGGTTTTCAGAGACTGCTGGGAGTCATTGCGGAACAAGTAAATACATGGGCTATGTTAGGATAGATAAAATAAGAACGGGTGTATACCAATGATAGGAGTTGGGTAAATAAATTTGATGAATTTGAGATGTTGGTCAGAACTTCAAAGGCAGATATTGTTGGAATATCAGAGACATGGTGTCACACAGATATAAGGAATGCAGAATTGCAATTTGGGTAAAATGTGTACAAGAAGGATAGGAAGGGAGCAAGGGTTATGCTATTAGTTAAGAAACAAAATCTAAGGAAATGCAGCCAGTTGACATGGGTGGACAGTGGAGTGTTGAGTCAGTTTGGTGTGACATAATCACTGGGAAAGCAAAATTGAGAGTAGGAGTATGTTATTGGTCAAATGACTCTGATGAGTATAATGAACAACTGAACAGAGAAATAGTGGGTCTGTAAATCAGATTGTGTTATAATGGGGGGATTTTAATTTCCCAGATATTGACTGGAATTTGTGGGTTGGTCACTTGCACACTAGCAAAGCTTTTGTGGATTTATTGAATGATTGTTTTCTACAGCAGCATGTTCAGGAGGCATCTAGAGGGAGTAACACTCTTGATCTGATTATCAGTAGTGATTCTTCATGCATTAAGAATCTGCAGGTAAAGGAAGTGCTAAGTAGCAGTGATCACAGTGTGCTGATGTGGGGGATTTACTCAGAGGTAACTACCATCAGGTGTAAAGGGAAGGGTTTTTGTTTTCGTAAAGGTGACTACAGTGGTCTGAGACTGTTTTTAAATTCTATACAGTGGAACCAACTGATGTTACCAACAGCAATTTCTAAATGGAAAGCATTCAAAGAATTAATCTTGGAAGCTACTAGGCTTTTCATACCAACTAAGAAATATTGTTTAAGGTTTAGGCCTAAATGGATGTCAGATGAACTAAGACATGTGGCAGAGAAGAAAAATGCATGGGATACATATAAATTAACAGATGGAACAGAAGCCTATGGTAGATATAAGCTCATCTGTAATCAAGTTACAAAGGTGGTTAGGCAGGCGAAGGCAGATTACGAGAAATCTTTGGCAAAAGATGCAAAGAGTTATGTAAACTCTAGAAGGAAAGGGATGAATCAGGTTGGCCGACTTGATATCGATGGTTCAACTGTTCATGATCCTGCTCAGGTAGCTATCAAACTGAATGAGTATTTTGCATATACATTTATACATGAGGAGTTATTAAGGGGGGGATGCAAGAGGCGTATTAAACTCTGGCAGTGAGCTAAATGATTTTGAAATAACTCAGAGCAAAGTGGAAGAGAAATTGTTATGAGAGCTTCTTTGTACTCAGGGGAAGTACCCATGGACTGGAGATGTGCAAATGTGACCCCAATTCATAAAGGAGGATCAAAGGGTCACAAAGTATTTATGGACATTCTAGTTTTACTTCTGTTTGGTGAGATTAATGGAGGCACTGGTTAAAGGAGCTCTGCAGGATCATCTAGACAAGACTTCAGTTATAGTTCAGTTTAGACACAGCATGGATTTGTTAAGGGGAAGTTTTGTCTGACCAATTTGAATTGATACTATGATGTGGTCACAAAGGAACTGGATGCAAAGAATAATTTTGATATCATATACTTGGATCTTAGGAATGCTTTTGATTCTGTTGCATATGGAAGACTGCTGCACAAATTGGAGCAGTGTGGCTTTGAAAGCTAATTGCTGCTATGGATAAAGGGATGGTTGAGTGGGAAAAGACAGTGGTAATCAATGGTCATTGCTCTTCGTGGACTAATGTTATTAGTGGAGTCCCCCAGGTTTCTGTTTGGTCCATTGTTGTTTTCTGTATTTATTAATGATATTGATGATGGAATATCAGGCTTAATGTCTAAATTTGCTGATGAAATGAAGGCTAGCAGGGTTGTTAATTACGCTAATGACTACGCTACTGCAACAGGATCTAGAAAAGCAGATGGGCTGAGAGGTGGCAATGGAAGTTTAAAATTGACAAATGTAAAGTACTGCATATGGGTGAGATTAATGGAGAGAATGCAGTTGATACGTTACTCTGGGGTAGCAGTAACCCCAGAGTAACGTATCAACTGTGTGGTACTATACTGAGGGTGGTAGAGAATAAAAAGGACCTTGGGGGTAATTGTGCAGTCAGATATGAACTTTTCTGTGCAGTGCAGATGGTCAAGGGTAGCTCATAGTCTTGTCGATGATATACAGGAATTTTTCCATCAGGGAAAAGAATACGATTATCCCCTTGTATAAGGCAGTGGTCAGGGCCGCACTTTGAGTACTATATACAGGTCTGGAGGCCACATTTTAGGAAGGATGTAGAGCTGTTGGAATGAGTACAGAGGAGGGCAACAAGATTAGTGAATGGAACAAAGAGTTGCTCTTACGAAGAAAGGCTTAAGTTCTGCAAATTACAGTGTCTGGAGACTAGGCACTTGCGAGGTGATCTGATTGAAGTGTATAAGGCCTTGAATGGTTTGAGCATTCTCAATGCTGATGGGATTCTTCCTCTTGCCCTGATTAATCACTTGAATGGACATAAATTCAAATTGAGGATGTAGAATAGATGTGCAGAAATTTGCCTTTAGCCAGCGGGTGGTTGATTGCTGGAACAAACTTCCATCTGCCGTTGTAGAAGTTGACAGCTTAAATAAATTCAAGGCAAAACTAGAAAAATATTTGGAGCGAATGGATGGATGAAATGGGAAGGTTTTTGTTTTGTTTTGGCTGATGCTGTATATAAGCTTGCTTTCTTGTTATGATATGCCTCTGCTAATGCTAATGCTTCACCTTCTCTGATATATATATATACAGTTAATATGTGAGATAAAGTTCAAGCTACTAGCAATACATATTCCCAAGTAGTTAATAACACCTGCTGTAAGGAAATACCATTCAAGTTTATGAGAGGAGGGCTACTAAGAGCAATTTGCCTTGAATAATATGATTTAAGTTTTGGATGTAGAGATTGTCAACCTATGTAAACAAAACCATTTGCATAATTTTTTCAATATGTGATCAGATCTTATTACAAACTCCCTACTGGAATTTCCATGCACAAGTATTACCATATCATCTTCATAAGCTATTGTATGCGAGTGTTCAAATTCTCCCAAGCCAATCTTCCAAAACCAAGTTCCAACATTAAAGGGCCAAAGACATACTTGCAGAGAGCCTCGAGTCACACGACGCATAATTGATCCAAACTTCAACTCAACTGTTCAGTTCAACATGGTTTTGGAACTATTCCAAGTTCCAAAACCATGGCCTCAAGAAGATCTGATTTGAACTCCAATTGATACTACTCTCCTTGGCAAAAAGGAAATCTTCCAAATCTTTGTGTAATTTAAATGTTATTTCTGTAAAGGTATTATTATTACCTTCTCCCAAATCACCATCTGGAGGAGGCAGTTTCTCTTCCCATAAGAAGTCATGTTTTTGGACAGGATTAAAATTCATGTTTTTGTTCTTAACTTCTTTTGAACACGACAAAAAGATACCTGCTTCAGTGTCATTCCCTACCTCAATTTTAGCTGAAGAATTTTTATTTTCCTCAGCCAAATCCATAACACTCTGAACATTTCTCTTAAGTTTACATAATTAATTTATCCAAATCATTATTAATCTTGATTTTCTCCTATTACTTCTTGAAATGGGAGATCTACTGCATGATGAACACAGTGATCCAACTGAACTTTCTTCCCAGCCACAGCATTTCCACCTTTGATGACATAGCATTTCTACCTATCACATGTGACAAAATTTGTGGTGCTGGATTGGAGTTGATAAACAATTTAAAATTTATTTTATTTATTTTTTTTATTATGATATTATATCATCATAGGAATTTTCAAAAGTGGACACAGAAGTAATATAGATGCCACTGCATAAACAGATAGAAGACACTAATAATCATATAGGTGGCACTACAAGCTTCATTAACAAGAGCTGTACAGACCTTTACTAATAAATCACAAAATCTTTAAAATTCTATATCTTTTCTGATAAGAAGATATTTTGCCCCAAAATTAGATACAACTAATCAGCCAGACATACTCTTCCACCTATTTAAAGTTCCCTTCATGCATATCTTGCAGAATTTAAAAAATAGCACTTCAAAATTTGAAGAACCAGCGCTATGCTAAAGCATAAGCAACTGGAATTGACATTTAGAACAAAGAATGTTGCCGAAACAGACTTATTGTAAATTTAGCTTAAATATTAACTTTCCTTGATTATAAATAGTCAAACCTGATAGACCTTATCAGACTGTACCTGTATATCACAAGAGAATTTAACGTAAACACTTTAAAACCATATTTATAAACACATTATTATTATTAGTTATGGTGCAATGAAGCCTGAGGCTTATGCTGTATCAGCCAAAAAAAAATTTCTGAATTACGCTGAGAGAGAGAGAGAGAGGGGAATAACCAAGAAAGAGAAGAATGATGATATCCATTTCTGGACCCTGTGTGTGTGCCAAGCCCATACTCACCAGATTTGAGCCTCTGGAGCAAGAGCATACATAATAGCAACCATCACAACTAATAGCCATTATTGCACCCTGATGCTTATTATTACACAAGCCCTCATAATTTTTGTAGACTTCCAAAAATATATGAATATGCTCATCCTTCTAATTAAATACTATTATTTTAGATTATTATATAGATATCTGACAGCTGCAACCACAGTTTGAAAACAAAATATCTTTCAGGACTGTTCATTAAACATCCAGAATGCAATGAAAATATGTGTTTACGCATGTCATTGCAGATCAATCATGAATTCAAGATCAAAAATAGGAATCCAATCTACTTCATTTACTGTTCACTTTGAATGAAATTCAGATGAAATGCAATTTGTACTTTTTTGCTTTAGATGAATCATCTGGGATTTACTTTCAAAGCACAAAATATAAATTCATCTTAAGCCATTTCCGGCTAATAGCCAATAGCTTTGGAGTTTATTGCTGTTATTTTTGGATGAGGTGTCGGGAGCTTTCTTATCGAAATGCAGTTGCTTGCATATATTTCACACTTATGGGGTAATCTCACTTTAAACCTTTCTCTTTCCACCATAAGTAACATTACATTACTGGTTAAAAAAAAAAGAGGAAAGAGTAACCCACAGTCTTATCATTATGCCTATTTGCAAATTTTGTTGTTCACAGTACAATAAGGTGTTGCTACCTTGTTTGCATAGTAATCAATTTATTTTGCTAAGTGCTTGTAGCCCCAATTTTTGGTTGTACATTTTAATGAACATTTTTTTTTTATTTAGTTTATTATACAGTATAGTAATTGAATTAAGGATAAATTTATAAAGTTTCCAATTTTAAACTGTTTCCCACTTTTTTTTTTTTACAAAAAAGGTTTTAAAAAAATGTCTAAACGGCATCATTACTGAAAATACTTCAGAAAGAGTTTCCTTCACATGATCGACCGATTTGCTTACACCTGCTGCTCGAACAGCTTCTTGAAAAGTCTTGTGCACTACTCCATTCACAGTTCTCACGTCTTCAAAACACCTTACATGTTTCGCTTTGCATAACAATAATTTCAAATGAAACCTCTCAACATCTTGTGGTGAGACATTATTCAACTGAGCAACCACTTTACATATATTTTTATGTTGACGCCATTTCCATTACTAGCTAAATTTGAGAAATCCTTTCTGTTGGCACAAGAGTAACTTTTATGCTTTGTTTTTTTTTTTAAACACTAAACCTGAATAACTTAGGAATGGAATCCTTTATCCCACACTCCACTTTAAAATCCCGTCCTTTATCTAAACCTTGGTTTTCCAATAAATGTGCCAAGGCTGTTCAAGAGAAAAATGTTGCATATCGTAATCGGCTTGTTTCCAATTCTTCAGTTTCGTTTTCTGCCTACACCAAAGCTTGCAATAATTGTAAAGCAGTTATTAATCAGTCCAAACTAGAGTTTGAACAGGCTAAGAGTAGAAAACTTGCTTCTTGCCCTAATGGTAGCCGAGCAACTTTTTCCCATCTCTGCTCCCACTACTGTCAAAATCAGATAGTTCTGTTGTCACTTCAGCCAAGGATAAAGCTGACCTGCTAGTATCCCATTTTTCTTTCAACTCATGTATTAATGATCTTGGTAAAACACTTCCCAACATGCTCCATTCAATGCCTTCTATGGTCTTCCGTCAAAAGGATGTCAGAAGGATTTTGACGAACCTTGATACTAAGAAAGCTCCAAGTCCTGATGGTATTTCTCCACTTGGTCTCAAAACCTGTGCTCATGAACTTACTCCTGTTCTTTGCCACTTTTTTTCACTTTCTTATTCCAAAGGTGTTTTTCCTTCTGCTTGGAAATTTGCTCATATCCAGCCAGTTCCTAAAAAGGGTGACAAATCATTCCCATCCAATTATCGTCCCATTGCAGTTACTTCTACTCTTTCTAAAATAATGGAGAAATCAATTAACCGCAAACTCAAACTACCTAGAAACCTTCCGTTTTATCAATGATAGCCAGTATGGATTCTGTCAAGTGTCGATCCACCGGTAATATTCTGGCTTATGTTACCCATTTATGGACAAATTCAATGGAAAAGTTCAGTGAAACACAAGCAGTTGCTCTTGACATCTCAAAGGCTTTTGATCGTGTTTCGCATAAAGGTCTTCTAACAAGTTATCTAATTTGTTTAGAATATATGTAATTGGTTATCCAGTTTTCTCTCTGATCGCTCACTGAGGATGATGGTAGATGGCTCTCTGTCTTCTAACTTCTCCACTAATGCTGGTGTCCTCGAAGGTTCAGTTCTTTCTCCCACTCTTTTCCTCTTGTATGTTAATGACCTTCTTCCATTGACTGGAAATCGTATCCATAGTTTTGACGATGATAGCACATTACATTCCACTTTCCATTTTGAGAAACCTTGTCCTGCTCAACCAGCTTCAACTTCTCGAAAATCTGCTACCAGTTCCTTAAATGCCGATCTTCAGGTAATTCTCCAGTGGGGCAAAGACAACTTAGTTGATTTCAACCCTTCTAAAACTCAGTCTTGTCTTATATCTCTCAAAAAGGATTCTTCTGCTCCTATGCTTATCTTTAGTGACACTCCGATTTCTAGGCAAAATGATATCTCTCTTTTGGGGATTACCCTGACTTCTAATTTCTCTTGGCACAAGCACATTACAAATATTGCTTCTTCTGCATCTAAAAAACTTGGTTTTCTCTTTCGCTCTCGGCGTTACTTTTCTTCCAAACAGCTGCTCACTCTGTATAAATCACAAATCCGCCCTGCCATGGAATATTGTTCCCACATCTTGGGTGGTGCCCCCAAAACCTCTCTCAGGCTTTTTGATTACATTCAGAAGAGGGCAGTTAGGTTAATTAATGACTCATCTCTAACAGAGTCTCTGCACTCGCTGTCTCATAGACGTACTGTTTCTGCTGCATGCCTCTTCTACAGATACTTCCATGGGCACTGTTCTTCTGAATTAGCTTCTATAATTCCTGCTCTCTCTTTCAAAACAATCCGAACACTTGCCGCCAGCAGCCAACATCCATTTACTGTCCAACTTCAAACTCACAGAACCAACTTTTCATCTTCCTCGTTTATTCATTCAACCACCGTTTTCTGGAACAAACTTTTCTTCATACGTATTTCCTGAAAATTACAGTCTACAGAAGTTCAAGTCCAATGTCAACAAATATCTTCTTTCGTCTTCTCAACCTCCAACCCAAGCACGGTACTAAGTACTATAGGTTCTAACACCTCTCGTGTTTGGGGTTTACATAAAAAAAAAAATAAATAAATAAAATACAAACAAGTCTTATTGTGTTTGAATGCATTGTTAAGGCTGCAGTCTTTTAGCATGGGCTAAAAAGGTAAAGTGCAGCCATTATCAACCCACTGCAGGATGGAAGCCTCCTCAATAATTCATGCTGAGGGAAATGGGCCATAATCTGCCACGCTGGTCCAGTACCGGTTGGCAGATCGACTGTATTCAGCAGTCAGGGGCTTGAACCCCGGTCTACTCAAAGAACGTGTGCTACTGCACTCCCGCTGCTGACCACTCGGCTACGGGTCCTAGCATGGGCTAGGACCCTAGTAAATTTTTTTTTTGTGTGTGACACTTTCATTTCTCTCTTTTTCTTTTGTGTCACCCAAATCTTAAAGAGCTGCAATGCTTGCTCTACAGGATAATATATCACTATATCTGTTACTTGCCTTTAATCCTTTGTGATTAGTATTAACCCTATACAAGAGGAGATTAAAAAAAAAAAATTGTATTCCCCTTCAATACTCTTCTGCAGGCCTGTTTTTTAGAAGTGACTATCCTTCAAACCATGAATTGGCAGCAGGAATCACCTCATCAGCAGAAAAGTATTTTCTACGAAGAAATGACTTCGGAGAAGGAAAGAGGAAGAAATTCAAGGGTGCAAGGTTTGGAGAATAAGCAGGATGTGGCAACATTTCAGGTTTTTCCTGGCACATCAACAACATTTCATATGCACATTGTGCCCTTTCCTTCTTCTGGTAAGGGATCAGAAGTTTGGGAACCCATCTAGCAGACACTTTTTGCATATCCAACTGTTGATGGATGATGTTTTTCACAGACACTACACTAGTTTGGAGTCTGCAGCTAGTTGTTAATACGGCAATATTCCAGGATTAATGCCTCAATTTTTGGAACTCTCTTCTCTACAGCAGTTGGTGGGCAACCTGGAATTTCTTCATCATGCACATTCTTCCACATTTGAATTGTTTATACCAATTTGCAACAACACTGTACCTGGGCAGTCTTCTCCATAAAGTGACCATTTCTTTTTTGGATTGTTTTGGATTCCTTGCAGAAAGAGGAACTGCTGATCTATTCCCCTTTATCCATTGTGACACTTCATTCAGCAAGAAAAGAAAATGAATTGTCAAATCGAAACCAAAATTTGTGTGGTTGCTATAGAGATTTCAAAGGTATCAAATGAAAAAAAAATTATCTTTGTATCGCAACTATTTCTGGGTGAATAGAAATATTTTTTTGAACTCTCTCCCATAGTGCAAGGAAGCTGCCTGCTTTTGTTGTGTCAACTGAAAAATAATAAAAAATATACCGGTAACTATATAAAAAAATAAATGAACTACTTGTGCTTTTTCTTCTTTGCTTAGGTAACTATCCAGTTAACATTTAAATTCCTCCAAACTGTTAGCCTCAACTCCCATAAGGTAATTTATTCCAGTAATTAACAACTTATTGGTTAAAAGAAAACTTCCTACAAAACAGTTTAAACCTCTTTCTACTAAGGCGCATTTAGGGCTAGAGCCTCAAGCTGCGAACAAATTTAGGCTATGTATATAAAGTGCTTAGCATCATAATACACAGCCATTTCTGAATAAACAGAAAATTTTTAAGGTGGCATCGTTTTAGGTTAATATGAGATATAACCTAAAACGATGCCACCTTAAAAATTTTCTGTTTATTCAGAAATGGCTGTGTATTATGATGCTAAGCACTTTATATACATACCTCTTTCTACTTTAATGCATTTTATGCCCATGTCAAAGCCTTATAGACTTCAAGGTCCCCTCTAAAGTGCCTGGTTGCGAAGCACCTGAAAGGTGACCTAATAAAGGAAATTTGTGTTTTCTTCATACAGGTGCCCTTTTTCAGATCTAGTTAAGTGGGTTGCCCATCTTTGGTCCCTTGCAAGAAGCTCAATTATCTCTTAAGTACAGTTTCCATGCTTGTTCACAGTATTTGAAATGTGGTCTTATAATTTGCCACATACAGTAGAATTGTGACCACCCTATGTTTGGCAAATTATCAATAAGCCCTCATTGCCATTGCTCTACACTGCATGTCTTCCCATATTGTAACTCACAAATCCCTTTCTTCCTGTACTTTTTTTAATTCAATCTTCCCAAGTATACAAGTTATTTTGGGATTGCTGTTCCCCATGTAAGATTTTGTATTTTGCTTTATTAAGACAAAATAATAAAAAGTTGCCCCTTTTTTTAAGCTACACTTCTTGCAAGACTTTGTTTTACTGCATTAAGATATAGTTGTGACTTTTTTGGCCATTCTTTGAAGCCTATCCAAGTCATTCTGAAGGAGCATTGCTTGGTGCTGATCATTAACCACTGCCAATTTTTACATCATCATCATCTGTAGATCTTGACATCATGTCCTATTCATCAGTATTGTTTAAAAAAATCAGAAAGAGTACTCCCAGAACCAATTACTGGGAGACTGCACTTATTATGTTAGCACAAAAGGGTAACCATTAATTGCAACCTTCTGCTTCCTGTTATACATCAAGCTTAGAATCTTATCTGTGATTCCAACATGTTCCAGCTTCTCCTTATGACATTTAGCAAATTGTTCAGCCTTTTTACGAATTTTTTGGGTGTTCCACTTGGAGCATTATTTTATAGACACTGAGAAAACCACTTTAATTCACATTGGTCTATATTTAGATAAGCTACACTTCTCATTAATTTCTTACTGCTGTGGGATAAGATATATTCTGCATGCTTCCAAATTGCATCCTTATTTGTTAGATAAGTTGAGACCATATTAACAGGAATCCCAAATTAATCAACAGATTTCCTGTCACTGTTTTTTACAACCTAAACAACTCTGACTATCTGCAAGTGACAGTCTTTAGTTTTTCTCTTTGCTGCCATTCTACATAATGCCAAAATTTGTGCTAATGTGTATATATGTACACTTTCAGAATTTGATGTTTTGATTACAATAAAAAATGTAATCAAAACACCAAAATAGGCTAAACATAAAACATGTGAACACTCATTTTTTCTAATTCAAATTGCAGAATCTTGTGACCTCTTGTGCATGTGTGTGGGTTCCTTGCAGAAAGCATTTAACATTTAAATGCTTTCTTTTTTCTGTAATACATTATTTATTGAACTGAATAACAATGTATATAATGTATTATATGTTTTACAGACTGATGTAATGTTCAATCAATATTTTGATGACATTAATCTGTTCTGATACTCTTTTTTTTTTTTATTTCTCTAATTTTATATTTTTCTACATTTTTAACAAATATTTCACATATGTTTTTTTATATATATATATATATATATATATATATATATATATATATATACTGTGCTCTTTTTTTGGGATGGTATGCAACGATATGCAGTACCGGCACCTTTATTAACTGATGTGTGACATTTGAATGCAGTACATTTCGAAATTTGTAATATTCCATAAATTTTTTCACATGTTTACCTGCTATTCAAATAAGCTTAAAGTTATTTAACTAAATTTGCATTTTTCACTGTCTGTTTTTAAGATATTTTCTATATAAAACTTTATAGCCATTTTTAGAATTCTAAATTACTCAGTCGGACCTCTGTTTAACGAACTCGTTTTATAGCGATTTTTTTTAAAAATTTCCCCTTGGAAGTTACATTCAAAATAGTTTCCATTGAGCGAAGAAAATTTTCACATAAAGAACGGATTAGGACAGACTCAACTCGGTATGCACTGTTCGCATTTCTGGCCTTTAGGCAATTAGTGCTGCTGCACGAATTAAGAGAGCTAACGGGATTACCATTCTAGAACTTAGGGGTGCTCATAACACCTATCCGACCATCTGTCCTACATATGGAGAAATCGCGCTGGTCAACAGTGAGCAGATCAAGGGGTATTCCCGATGCTGCCAATGGGGTTTCGTCAACCTTCTACTGCAGTGGTGTCCAATCTTTTCCCCCAGGTCAGGCTAGCAACCTCTCACCCACTCTCATTTTTTTTTTTTTTTTCACTAGAAATTTATCCTGGAGTGGGGTGCCCCTAGGCTGGGGGAGTTCCCCCCTTTTATCTTTCCTGCTCTTCACC
The DNA here is from genome assembly GCF_048544385.1 of Mastigoproctus giganteus. Classification (NCBI taxonomy): domain Eukaryota; kingdom Metazoa; phylum Arthropoda; class Arachnida; order Uropygi; family Thelyphonidae; genus Mastigoproctus; species Mastigoproctus giganteus. The sequence goes on from NC_143584.1 coordinate 8,933,710, forward strand.
TGACTAGTTTTCTTTTCCTGCCTGGGAAACTCTTTTCCTAGGGAGGAGGGCGAGCAGATAGTAGGGGAGCCCTTGCCTTCCCACTGCTAGAGATGAGTACCTGGAGGCAGAAATCCAGGTGATCACTGCCTCCAGATAGCCAAAAGGTCAATACACAACACTACACTACACTACAGAACACACACAAGCTCATAGACAAAATTTGTCTGTCCTATCACTTTCTCCCGTGTGGGATGAAAATCTGTCCGGGATTAAAACTTTTTTTCTCTCTCTCTCTGCTTCCTTTTCCCCTATCCCAGTTCAACCAGTTGGAATTATTATTTTTTTTTATTACATGACACACACTGGCCTTACCTTGACAGAGTCTGTAAAAACTGAATAGAGCAATGATGCAGAGATTAACTTCTGTTCTAGGAGGCTGCCCATACAAAAACACAAATACAATTTTCCCCTTACAGGGGCGTTATTCAAAAAAATTCAAAGTTAGATTTCTTTCGCGGGCTGCACTGAGTGATTTGTGAAAAATTAGTGTTATATTTTCCATATTTTGTTACATGTAAAATAAAAATTGAAAATATTCGGAAATTTTATTAAGTACATACATGATTACATTTACTGAACAAAACATTTAATGAGAAAATTTATCTGTTTTAGTTCACTTTCCATGCAGGCCGTAGGTTGGACACTGCTGTGAATCAACTGTAAGCGCCCCATTTGAAAATTAGGAGAGAGAGAGAGAGAGAGTCTTTTTCTTTTACCCCGACAAATAATCATCTATTGTTTCACAGAAGTGCCGTTATCCACATTTTGCCATAAATTTTCCCTATCTCTGTTTACATGGTCACAGTACTTGAATATCCAAATAATACCGACATTTTGGACAGTTCAAAAAAAAGAAGAGAAAATTCAAATTTAACAACTAGTTCAAAGAACTAGTGACAATGTCGATGATGAGAGAAGGAAAATGAGGACAACAAAGGTATTAAACGTGAAATGTTGGCATTTGGTGAAAATGAAGTTAGAAAATTGTCAATTAGGTTACAGTTAAATGAAAGAGATACAATTCAGGGGTACCTAATTGATAAGACGGTTTCGAAAGAATTGAAGCATTTTATGAACACTCTGAGTATGATACCAATTTCATTGATGAATCTGAACGAGGATTTTCACAAATGAATCTGATCATCAGCTCTATCCGAGCTATGTTGATGACAAAAATAATTTCTTCACTACTGTTTCTTAAAATTGTAGGCCCACTTCAATCCAGCAAATATGTTGATTTGTGGCTGCTCCAGAAATGTCATTCAGCAACAGTCACAAACAGAAGAAAAGAAGTTGGCATAGTGTGTCGAGCCGCCTCCGTAGCACACGCTTCTTGATTAGACCGGGGTTCGAGCCCGTCACCACCAAATATGGAGGATGTGGAAAGGTCAGGGAATGACCACCGCATATTCCGGAGCAATATGGCCTTAGTTGCTAATGCTCCTAAAAACCAAATAACAACAATAGTGTCGAATGAGAACTTAATAAAAAATTTGGAATATTCTACAAAAACTTGATTATGAAATTATTTTTACTTATTACTTATTTTACTCACATTTTACTTTTTTTTTCTTTTTTTTTATACACAGTTTACTTATTTTTGTATATACTTAATTTGTTCTTAATCCCAAAACATTACTACTAAAGTAAAAATATTAGGAAATTTTTTAGAGTACTTTTAGAATTCTAAAAACCTTTTAATTTTCATTTTTCCTGATATAAAAGAATGAGTACCGGCACATGCTTTTTTACAAAAAAAAGCACTGTGTGTATATATATACACAGTACTTAATTTGACCTTTACATAATGCTCAGAAACTTCTGAAATAGTTCATTCTGAACAAACAAACTTTTTACCAGTCGTTCAGTGAGTGAGAGAGAGAGAAAGAGTGAACATCTCATATATTTGTAATTAAGAGTGCATGACATGCACAAAATTCTAGTAGTGTTTTACCATTATTATGATGCTTACTTTTCTTTATACATATTTCCTAAAATATTTCCATAGATGTAATTGTCATTTGTTTTCCTGCTGTTTCAGCGGCATTCTTTCTTTGTTTACTGTTTTTATAAGACATTAAAAAACTTCTGTTTCATCATTTTTGAGACTTCAACTGGGTTGTGTGCACAAATTTCATCACCCAACTTTCCATCTTAAATTTTGCTGATCCAACTTTGATGGATAATTCTTCCCAACAAATTAAAACTAGTTCTAAAAGGTATTTCTTGCACTGTATTTGACTTCTAAAATAAATTAATTTTAATTATTGTAAGAGAATGATTAATAATATATAATTATTTTTTAGTTTCTGTGCTACCTTCTGTACTAACGCTATATTAACCTAATTCTTTCTTCTAGTAGTTCACTTCTTTGTCATTTAGATTTATAATATTACTGGTATCTGTCATGATGGTTTTTCCAGTAGTATAGTTAGCACTGTCCTGGTTCCTTGACAAGCACAGTGAGGACCTTCTACTCAGGTGACATTCCAGCTGGTAATCTCTTATCTTACTATAGTGAAAAGATTTCAACCTATAATTTTTTATTTAATTTGGCTGACCTAGTTCCATATTGGCAGCCCAGTCTTGTCTTCTGCTTCTCTTCTAACAGATTACACCATGAGAAGGTGGTGTAATCTGTTAGAAGGTTTTTGTTATGTCCTCCAAATCAGATACTCACAGATCCTTCAGTAACCCTACAATTAGACAATTTTTTTTTATTTATTTATACTTCCTCCTGTAAATTTTGGATTATAGAGGTACCCAAAGTGGGGCATGCCACCACCGGGAATATTTGGTATAATGGGGAGGGGCCACTTTTTGTTTTCGTGAAGCACTTTTTTAATGAAATATGGACAAATCATCCCATTAATCCAGGTATGAAGCATTTTATATTTATTTCTATTCGTATTTTATATCTTTGTGATTAACTGTATTGAAGTATACAGTAATACCCCGAAGTTACGCGATAGGTGGGTCCGACGAAAATCACTTAAGTCGAATTCGCGTAAGTCGGGGTACAACTTTGCATATAAATACATATAATTGCATATAAATACATTTGTTTAATTGGGACCAAGGACTAACAAAAACACTAGTTTAGAAGAAAAATATTTAATAAAATTGCAGTTCTTTATACATATTAATACAAAATATGTATTAAAAAATAAATGAGTTACGTAAAAAAGTTATTTCAATGTCGATGGCTTCATAAAATCTAACAAATTCGCAGAATTTCTTCGTAGCAAGCTAATAATTTTTTTTATTCCTTGCTTTGTAGCTATAATGCGTTCTTCAATTGAGCTGAGACCTTCTGTCAAGCTTGCAATTGTCATGTGCTTTATGTGCTTTTCTGGTGGAACTGGGTCTGAAGTATCAGATACTTCAGTGATGTTTTGCTCACGCATCTCTATGAGCTCATTCATTGTCAGCTCCTGACTATGTGAATCCAACAGCTCGTTGACATCATCACCATTGACTTCCAAATCTAATTGCCTGGCAAGATTAACAACTTCTTCTATCACATGAGCGACATGGTCAGTTTCTGGCGTTGTTTTCGTCTCGGTTTTGAAAAAAAAAATGGACAAAGTTACTTCCAGACACCATTCAATGTTTTTTTGTGAATTTCATCCCAAGATTCTTCAATGATTCTTACGGCATCTAAAAGATTGAATTGTTTCCAAAAGTCTTTAACAGATATCGCACTATTTGTCTCATAGCTTCATTCAGACGTGCAAACGAACGCCTCGTGTAGTAAGCCTTGAATGTTTTGATGACTCCCTGGTCCATCGGTTGAAGCTTGTTTGTTTGTTTGTTTGGTTTTTAGGAGCATTAGCAACTAAGGCCATAAGGAAATATGCGGTGGTCATTCCCTTGACCTTTCTGCATCCTCCGTATTTAGTGGTGATGGGCTCGAACCCCGGTCTAATCAAGAAGCATGTGCTATGCACTGCTGCTCCTTCCCACCTGGCTACGGAGCACCATCGGTTGAAGCAAGCTGGTTGTGTTTGGAGGCAAAAACACAACTTTCACACGTGGGTCGAAATTAATTAGGGTGGCAGGAGGGTGACTGGGTGCACTGTCATCACTTTAAATGGAATCTGTTTAGACTTGCAATAACGTCCGACTTCGGGTATGAAATGGTGACCAAACCAGTCCTCAAAAACGGAAGCTGTCACCCAAGCTTTATGGTTTGACTTCCAAATCACTGGTAAGCTAATTTTAGATATACACCAAACGAAAAAATCAAGAACCACGTAACTCCGAGTTCGCGTAAGTCGAGGTATTACTGTATATTAATTTATAAAAGTATGTATATTCTTAGCTGTTTCAGGTCGAATCTGTTTATTTACTTATTTATTCTGGAATTTGGTGGGGGGGCATGTGAAATTTATGAAAAAATTTAAAGGGTTCAACGTATAAAAGTTTAGAACATCTGTATTATGTTTATATTGAGTTGAATATAAACTCAGCTTGTTCTATAGGTATACAATATTCACTAACAACATTTTGCTTGTGCTAATATGCCCTCCTGTTGTAATGGTTTACAGATGAAGCCAACATTACCAATGTAATAATTTGCACAACCATCCTGACATTCTTTAATATTCACAATTATTGTTATCCTATATTTTAAACTGGTGACTAAACTAATTTTCCTTAAATAGAAAACCAGTTTTGCCATGTGAAGAAATTGTAAAGACATTCATTCTTTCCCATTGCATACTGAAAGTAACACGTCACCCATCATTCAATGTTATTAAAGTTAACAAACATTAATGTTTGATAACTTTAATGACATTTGAATGATGGCTACATAATGAATTACTAGACATAAGTATGCACTGGTAAAGGGAAGGGTACTAATGTCTCAACATGTCAGTAGTAAATTTATTCTCTGAACAATACGAGGGGGTATCAAAAAGTTTGTACCCTGACCTAGATAAAACATCAGTAGGAAGATGCTTTTTTTAATATAAGTTGTTTACATATTCAATAACTAATGTGAAATTTCATTCCCGTAGGTGATCATACACCAGAGGTGGAGCCTGGAATCTGAGGAAGGACGCCACGTTTGACAAAGTGGAGTATCGAGTATCGATGAAGAAAGCTGAGTGAAAGCTGTATATGGGCAGAATTGTCCATCCTATGACACTAAAAAAAAGTGTAAACAGGAGTTCCGGTGTGGTCTTACAAGTGTCTTTGATGAGCCAAGAGAAGGAAGGCCATCAACATCCACAGACAGTGAGACGGTTGCAAAGGTTGAGCAGCTGGTGTGGAGTGATAGACGTGTGACAATTCATTTCATCGCAAATGCAGTGGGAATTAATTATGGGTCTGCCCGTAGCATTTTACATGAACATCTGCACATGTCTAAGGTCTCTGCATGATGGGTTCCAAGATTGCTGATGTCTTTGCAGAAGCAGTGTCAAATGCAATGTTCTTGCCAACTGTTGGATTTGTGTAATGTAGATTTTGAGAACTTTTTTGATTGGTTGCTGACAAATGGCAAATGCTGGGTGTACCAGTATGATCCGGAGACTAAAGACCTGTCAAAGCAGTGCAAGCACACCTCCCAAAAAGGCAAAGACCATTTCATCTGTAAATATGATGTTGTCTGTGTTTTGGGACAGAAAAGGGGTTATCCTGACAGATTAACTACCTCGTGGTTCCAAACTTACCAGAGAATACTACAGAATTCTTTTGAAAAAGTTACATGATGCTTTGAAGGTAAAAAGGCATGGAATGTTAACCAAAGGTGTCCATCTTCTGTCAGACAATGCGCTGGCTCACACGGCCATTGCCACCACCAACTTTGTTGCCTAGTGCAGCTTAAAACTACTACCCTATTCTCCTGACCTAGCACCGTCAGACTTCTTGTTTTGAGAAATGAAGAAACCATTGCATGGATGCCGCTTTGATTCATCTCAGGAAGTCATCAGTGAAGTGGAATCGTGGTTTCAGGCAAAAAGTGTGGACTTCTGTGATCAAAGCATTTAACAACTGATCCACAGATGGGAGAAATGTGTTGCTATACATAGAGAGTACATAGAAAAGGATTAAAGCTCCTGTGAAGTTTCACCTTTCTAGGGCTATTATTTCTAGGTAAGGGTACGAACTTTCTGATACCCTCTCGTACAATGAAATATAGAAATTTTAGAATGTAGTTTAATTTTGCTATAAGGTAAAGGATGCTGTCCAGTTAATGTAAAGCGGTGTGAACTCCAAACAAAATTAAACAGTTGTCCTGATTGAAATTGCATCATGCACAGAGTTAGTTCAATTAGTAACATTAAAGTTAAAATAAATCAAATTATAACAGAATATTTAATAGTAGAATAGTAACAGAACATTAATACAGTAGTACTAATAATAATATTATGCAAAAGTCTATATATGGATGGGAGGGGTATTGAAACGTTTGTAGCCTCATGCAGAAAGAGTGACAGTAAAATTGCAAATATAATCTTATTTGGCTACTTATTCTTTGTTTAAACATGTAAAAATGTAAGCTCACAATTACTTATATTTTTCATGAGATCCTGTTGAATTCAATTATTTATTTATTTTTTTTTTTCAGACAATGGACAAATTTGAATATTATTATTAGTAATAGTAGTAGTGGCATATGATGCAAGAAAGCAAGCTTATAAAGCATCAGTCAAAAAAAAAAAAAAAACTCCCACATCACTTCTCTATCTCTTCCGATAATTTATTTATTTCTTCCTTGAATTTATTCAAACTGCCCACTTCCACAACACCAGATGGACATTTGTTCCAACAATCAGTTACCCACTGGCTGAAGTCATACCTCTGCACATCTAGCCTGCAACCATCCTCAATTTGAATTTATACCCCTTCATGTGTGCAGTGTCTGCAGGTAATGCTCAATAAGCATTGAGCATTACCATTCAAAGCCTTAAACATCTCAATGTGATCACATTGCAGGTGCATAGTCTCCATATGCTGTAATTTGCAAAATGAAACCTGTCTTGGTAAGACCTCCCTTTTATTCCCTTCACCAATCTTATTATTCTTTTCTGCACCTGTTCAAGCAGATCTATATCCTTACTAAAATGAGGCCTCCAGACCTGTATGTAGTACTGAAGATACAGCCTAACCATTGCTTTTAAAGTGGGATAATCACCTCCTTATCCTTGCTAGCATAGTTCCTGTCTATCATTAACAAAACCCCATGAGCCATCCTGGCAGCCTGTCTGCATTGCTCAGAGATGATGTAAGATATCAGTGATGTTGTAAGATACCTAAAAAAGAGTTAATGGAAAAAGAAATACTTGGTTAGATACTCTGGGTGCATCTGCTTTGTAATATTTCTTGATTTAAAAATTGGGCAGTAGAATTCAAATGTGTGTGGGGGGGGGACATTTAAGATGACTCATGCATTGATGTAGTACATGATATGGTGATGCCAGATTGGCAATTATCAGTTCATGAAATAGTGCAAGCAGATCTATATATCTATATGTAGTGCAAGGGGCATCTCATGTGAACAGGTGCAAAACATTCCGACAAAGTAATTGGGTTTATCAAAGATCTGACGTAGCTGAGTGATCAGGAGCAAGAGTGCATAGTACGCGTTCCTTGAATGGACCGGGGTTCAAGTCCGTGACTACTAAATACGATAAATATTTGTATTGACAATTTATTGTAAACTCTACTGACTTGGTCGTCGTGCCGGAGTATAAACAGAAAATTTAATTTTAATTTCTACAAGATGTATCCCTCAGCTGTATCCTTATTTGGCAAGATTTGTAATCTTCCCAAATAATGGAAACTTCCAAATTCACAGCCTCCAGAGAAGGAAAAACAGTTTAATTGGTTAGAAAGGTGATGTCAGCAATCTTTTGGGATTCCAAAGGAATAATAATAATAGTGGGCTCTAACTGATCACTATAACAGGAATACTATACTAACATATTACATCAATAATGAGATGCTATGAAGTATAAAAAAAAGTGAATGCTACTGAAAAAAAGTGTCCTGTTTCACCAAAACAGTTCTTCTGTTTACATATCAGCAGTCACGATGACCGCTGCACCCACTTCATCAGATTTGGCCCCATTAGTCTTTTTGTTTCTCAAACTTTAATTTCACTGGACAGATTCAAAACAAATGAAGAAGTTGTATCAAATATTACAGTTTTTTTTGTTTTTTTTTGTGTTTTTTATTAAGCTTTGGAAAATAATCCTCCAAGATTGAGAAAACTGCCTTGCAGTTGTAAACTAGTGTATACAACTCTGGGAAAACAATTGAAAAATAATACACAACCTCACATGTCACATGAGACTACGAACTTTTCAATACAGTAAACCCCCGCTATTTGCGGTATCTGTATTCGCGGTTTTGCATATTCACGATCGTCGATTTAATATAAAATGAAACCTAAAAAAATGTGAATTTTAAAGCGCCGTGAATATTTTCTGCCATAAAAAAACATGGGAGTGGCTAAAATTATCTTTCCTGGTCAAAACAGCACTCAGTGGGTGGGGGGAGAGGGGTGACAAAATCCCGGCGTGGATGTTACTCGCCACTCCTTGTTCAGTATGTATTATGCGCTTGTCATGGAAGGTTTCGTCGTTTGTTTTTAATTTATACACTTATAAATTTATCAATTTATAAATTGATATGCTTACAAAAGTGATAAATCTACCGTTTTGCAGTGTAAAACAGACTTTTTCGAGTGTGTTAACAGAAGAAAGTGGCTTTATTTGGACAAGTTCTTTCTAACCCATACAAAAATATGGCTACGAATAACGAGGGAAATGTGAAAATATCAAAGAAGGTGATGACAATAGCGAATAAAATTGAGCTATTAGACAAAATTTCTAATGGTGAAAGTGTCTCCTCAGTGGCAAAACATTATAAAATCAATGAGTCAACGGTATGATCAATCAAAAAATCGGAAGGAAAAATCCGCCGTAGTGTCCGTGAAAACGTGCTAATTGCTTCAAAATTTGCTCTGTAACTGGTGATGTTAAATTAGAAAAAATGGAAAAGGCTTTAAATCTGTGGGTAGAAGACTGAACTCAAAATAAAATTATGTTAAGTTCACTCATTATTCGTGAAAAGGCAAAACTCCTTTATCAACACTTCAGCGAAACTGGTGATAGCACTGGGGGAATAAGTTTTTTAGCTAGCAAAGGCGCTGGTTTGAAAGATTTGTTTGAAATTTCTAATAAATATTACATTTAATATTAAATTGTTTCTTATTTTCATTTCGATGCCATATGCTTGCATTTCACTATGTACTGTCTATGTACATATTCATATTATGAAAGTACATATAATACATATATAGACAAAATTTTAGACTAATTTTTCTTATATATTTCATTAAACAAATATTTTAAAAATTAAAAATAATAATGCAATCCATTACTAAAAGGAGGTCAAACATTTGTATACTCCAAACAGAATTTGATAAAAACAAGAACTTTTTGCAGACACAAAATGAAAGTTGTAGTGTGACCATTTTGTTATAAATTGGGGTGCAACTGCTGCCAAGAGCTTGCACTCCCAATTTATGACAAAACATGTCTTGTCTGTACATATTTGATTTTATCCATTTAATTTAATGGAACAAATCCAGTTTCTTCTAAATTAATTCAGTGACTTTCACAGTAGATTAAAATATAAGATGTTGAATGAAACAGTAATAAATGTTTTATATATAATGATTAGTACAATCAACAGTGTAGTGAAAGCAGAAATGTAACAGCAACCCCATACATACTTAGTTTTTCTTAAAAGATCTTGTTTCCATAGGTTAAAATAGGCTTAAAAATTGGTGGTAACAGTTTTGGCTGATTCTCTTTTGCTAGAAATAAATTTTGTTTAACTGCTTTTCTGCATTACCTATTTTGTTTTTCATTACTATGCCTAATCTTCATTAAAGACTGTCTAAATACATAAAATTATTAACTTGTTTCAGTTTTTGGTTATTTAGTGTACATTCCTTTTGTTTTTGTATAACTATTTTTTTTTTTTTTGAAGAAAAAAAATTAAAAAAAAAAAATGATATTTGGAACAAACTTCCATCTGTTGTAGTTAGAGGTCAACGACTTAAATAAGTTCAAGGCAGAACTAGACAGACATTTGGAGTGAATGGATGAGGGAAATGGGAGGTTTTTTTTTTTGGCTGATGCTATATAAGCTTGCTTTCTTGCATTATATGCCTCTACTAATGCTAATTCAAAGATACGTCAAGATCTTGCAGGCTATTAATAGTGCAATATCATGTGTTTTGCTATAGCAAAACTAAAAATTTTGCCTCTCCCACAAATGGGCTCCTTGTGCCTTTTGAAAATCATTTATTAATCAAATCATACCTGCCACCTCCCATACCTCTTTGTACCTCAAAAATATCTTCTTTTAACTTATGATACTTGCTTTTGCATCGCTTTCCCAAGCTTTTACTTTAGCCTCTTTTACACACAATTCTGTAACTGCCTCTACAGGTTCCACTAGAATTCTCTTAACTTTTTGCCCTTCTTTATCTAAAGGCATCTTGACATCAGGAATGCCACTGCCTTTTGAGAAAGGTTTCTCTATTTAATGGTGATTGACAAATCAAGTGTCTTTATTTGTATATTTTAACAATTATTTTTCATGCTAATTATCATTTTTAATTTTCTGAATCAAGGTGATGGTCACTGTCTTCAACTTGTTGTTTAGGATTGTTTCTATAATGATATAATCAATTATACTTTCTCATTCATGTTATGCTCTCCATGTAAACTTGTGGCTGTCTTTATATGTAAATACTGTATTTGTAATTAATAGTGCATGGCTTGTACAAAATTTCTAGTAGCTTTTTTTATTGTTAGATTTCCTTTCTGTCCAGATTTTCCTAAAATATCTCTATAAATGTAATTGTCATTTACTATCCTGTGTTTAAACCAACCACTGCTATTCTTTTTTTCTTTGCCATTACTTCCAAAATAAGCTTGGCTCCTTCACACATAAACCAGTCAGAAACCTCATGCCAGCTTCTACTCCTCTTCCTTGGTCTTTCTCTTGACTTGAATCATTGAGATTTATTATACATGGCCATTTTAGCCCATCTCTCGGCCTCCATCCTTCTCTGTGTGTGTGATCATTTCAACTACTGTGTTTTCCATTTTTAATTTGCCGAGATTAATAGTGTCTTCAATTTGATCTAATCGTGAGTGTCTAGATTATTTTAATTTTCTGCTGTCTCCATCTTTTCCCACATCCAAGGTTACTTTATATAACTTCATAAATGTATGCACATTCCTTTGCTTGTTTATTCAATATTCCATTATACATGATAAATTTAAATCTTTCATGGGACTGTCTCGTCATCCAGGATTATAATATTTCCCAACTATTTCAATTCCTTTACTTGTTTAAGTGGTTTATTTTCCAGGACAAATTTACTTCATGCTATTTCCTTTCCCATAAAGGTTTATATATTGAGATTTTCACAAAATATTTTGCCGACCGGGCTAGCCGAGTGGGTAAAGTACCTGCCTCGCAACCCAAAGGTCGCGGGTTCGATTCCCGCCTCGGGCTTGGATCAAAGTACTACAAAAACCTTGGGAGGTGCAATATGGCCACAGAAGCCGATGCGCCAACAACTACCAAATCAAAAAAAAAAAAAAAAAAAAAAAAATATTTTTAATTTGATAAAGATTTCTATGAAGGCCATTATCCTCTTTAGCTAAAAAATTACCTGATCATCTGCATATAGTAGGTTTATTATATGTTGCCTGTCATATTGTTAGTCCTCTGTTTCCTTTCCTGCCCTCTGTTTTCTCCACGTTTCTTGGAGTTAGTCACTTTTCTGTTCTAATTTAGTTTGAGAAATTAGAAATTATTTCTCCACCTAATATTTATTTTTGTCTCTTATATTCTATTCCTAATTATGTAGGTACTCTATTCTTAATTATGTAGATAAGGGTTGTCCTACATACAATCCATGGGCCAGAATGTGGCCCACCAACCTTTCTTGTGTGGTAGATAAATTTAGAGTATAAAAACTTTTATGCATTGATATAACCAGTATAATTCATTGCATTGGAAGTTATTTCCACAATTAATTTTATTAAATCACAAGGGCTTAATCATTGACAGTTACAGGCTTTTCTTGAAGATGTTGAGTCAGAATACTGCAGTATAATTTTTTTCGGTAATGTTCATTGGCTTAGTAGAGCGAAGACATTGTTCCACTTAGACTCCTTGATAGAAGAAATAAAGGTGTTTATGAGATAGAAGGGAAAGGATGTGAGCATCGTGGATGATGAGGAATGGCTGAATTATCTTGCCTCCTTAGTAGATATGACCAAATATCTTGCTGAAATGAACATAAAGCTACAAGGAAAGGATCAATTAGTAAATGTATTATATGAGCATGTTACAGCCTTTACCAAGAAATTAACGCTATTTCATAAACAGTTACTTCAAAAACTAACCACTTCATAACATTTTCAGCAAAATATGCTGAGATGATTAAGTTTAAAAAATACTCAGCATTAATTAGTTGCCTTATAGATGAATTCGATTAGAAATTGCAGATGTCAGGAATCTTAGTCTCGAACTTAAAACTTTTTGCTGATCCATTTAGCATAAATGTTGATGAAGTAGAAAATACAGTTAGAATTAATTGAAGTTCAAGCCAGCAGTCATTTGAGAAGAGCTTTTGTTGAAAATGATATTCTCCCTTTTTTATAGAAAATACACCAACACAGGACCCTTTCCAAATTTTTCGAGCCATGCTATTCAGTTTATTGTGCTATTTGGTAGCATGTGTTGTGAAAAACGTTTTTATTGATGAAAAATGGCTGTGAATTTGTAGTCAAAGTCACAGCCATTATTGACAGATGAACATTTGTCCAATGTACTGCATATTGCTATGTCAATGTACTGGCGAATATTAAATTTTTGTGCAAGCAAAAACAGTGTCAAATATCTCACTAAAAATGTAATTTGCCTATATGTGTACTGCCCATCATGACTTATGGAAGTGAAACTTGGCCACTCACCCAAAGAATGGAAGAGAAGTTGAGAACTACACAGCGAAGAATGAAAGAGAAGCTGAGAACTACACAGCAAAGAATGGAATGAATTATATTGGGAATCAGACTGTTAGATAAGAAGAGAAACACATGGATTAGGCAACAAACTCAAGTAAAGGACATTCTTATCAAAACTAAAGAACTAAAATGGTCTTGGGCAGGACACAGCTCGAAGACATGATGACAGATGGACTAAGAAAATAACAGAATGGTACCCAAGAGGAGCTAGAAGAAAACCTGGAAGACAAAGGCGGAGATGGATAGATGAAATTCATGAGTTTTTGGCTAGTAAATGGATGGCCAGTGCTCAAAACAGAAGGAACTGGAAAGTTGCTGGAGAGGCCTTCATCCTGCAGTGGATTGAAAATGGCTGATGATGATGATGTACTGAATAAATAATTCATTAAAATTTTTTCTTTGCATTTGTAATTTTAATGACAAAAATATTTTTAAAGGCCCACTTACATACACATTTCTAGATGTACTTAGGCACCTTGTGGTATACATGAGAAAATAACTGGATAATTGCAATATATCTTTGTAAATTTTTTTTCATTGGCTTGAAGAGAGTTGAAAATTTCTGAATCTGCCCTTCACTTATATTAAGTTTGGACACTCCTGATTTAGAGATATATCGGGAGTAGATCTGAGAGATCGATCAATCTACTTATCAGTTTCTGTTGTGCTTTTGCATAGTCACTAAAAGCGAAATATGTTGATAGATAGCAATAGTATTCACCATATAGTGCAAGGAAGCCACAGCCTTCTGCTGCACTGGCCAAAAATATAAAAATTAAGTAAATAAGAGAATACAAATTATGTTCTTTCCTCCTCACATAGGTAACTATCCAGTAGACCTTTGAATTTATTCAAACTGTCAGCCTCAACTACCTGCAAAGGCAACTTGTTCCAGCAATCAATGACTTGCTGGCTGAAAGGAAATTTCCTACAATCTAATATAAACCTCTTCCCCTGTAATTTGAATTTATGGCCCTACTTCTGGAATTCTTTATAATAGTGAAAATTCCACCTTCATTAATTTTACTACCTCTCTCATAGCTTTTAAATCTCAATCAGGTCTTACCTCAGATATCTGAATGCCAAGCTCTGTAACCCACATAATTAAGGTCTTTCTCATATGGTCACCCTTTTGCTAATCTTACCATGTGAGTTGCCTGTCTTTGGACCCTTTCAAGAAGCACAATATCTTTTTTCAGATGAGGTCTCCATACTTGAACACAGCATACCAAATATGGTCTTACAATTGCCTTATACAGCGGGATTATGATCTCCCTATCCAAATCATCAATAGGACACCATGGGCCTTCTTGTCCTGTTTACACTGCTCAGAAAATTTCATATCTGTCCATATCGTAACTCCTGGATCCCTTTCTTCCTCTACTGTTTTTAATTCAACTGCACAGATACTTGAACTTCATACTTGAACACAGTATTCCAAATATGGTCTTACAATTGTCTCATACCCTTGGCCTTCTGCCCTGCAGCCACCCAGCAATTCATTTTAGAATTTTCCAGTAATCCCAACATGTTCCAGCTTATACAGTAACCTCTCTTGAGGGACTCAAATGCTTTGCTAAAATCCAAATAAACTATGTCAAAATTGTTCACAACATACAGCTCATGAGTAACTGTGTCAAAACGGTCTACTAAGTTAGTTAAACATGATTTTCCTTTAACAAAACCATATCTTCAGAACACCATATCTGTCCTTAGATTGCACTCTTAATCATTGCCTCCAAGATTTTCCCTACCACTGAAGTCAAACTGACTAGTCTGTAGTTACCAACTTCATTCTTAGAACTGCTTTTATGTATTGGTGATAAGTTGGCACTTCTTCTTTTCCTAGTCCAAAGAAGCTCTCATAATTAACCTCAATGATTAAGTACACTTGTCTGGTGGTTCCCTCAAAATACTGCTTATATGCCATCAACTCCAGGAGCCTTGCTTGTCTTTATACCCAAAAGTTTTTCTAATAAACAGTCATCTGTAATTTCAGAATCACTAATTTCATGTGGCTCAGCCTCATTTGCCCAGCCTCTCACCACAAAGGGTCTTTTGTCAGTAAAGACAGATGAAAAGTATCTATTCAATACTTCTGCAACAGGTGCCTCCGTAGCCAGGTGGGCAGGAGCAGCAGCACGCTTCTTGATTAGACCAGGGTTCGAGCCCGTGACCACCAAATACGGAGGATGCAGAAAGGTCAGGGAATGACCCGCATATCCCCGGAGCAGTATGGCCTTAGTTGCTAATGCTCCTAAAAACTAAATAACAAACAAGCTTCTGCAACATCAGCTGGGTTATATAATACTTTCCCACACCAGGCATTCAAGGGTCCAATCTGATTCGCTTTCTTCTGCATTGTATTCACATACATGAAAAATTCCTTGTCCCCGTTCTTTGCTCTCTTAGCCAGAGCTTTCTTTTATGCAGCCTTGGCATTTCTAACCTTATTTATGGTACTGTTACAGACTTGTACCTGTTGTAGGCTTCAGTACTTTTTGTGGCTCTATAACTATCCCATGCTCCCTTTTTCTTCTCCATTTCACTGGTCAGCTCTGCATTCATCCATTTTCGCATCCTCCTCCTCCTGCAATATTTTCTTAATGGTATTTATGCATTCATGGCTCCTATGATTTTTTTGCTTTAAAGGTATTCCATAATTCTCAAGTTTATACTCAATACATTTTCCAAAAATTTATAATTTATTGGAATGTAAAGGTTGTATCTATGCATGATCATCCTTTTTTGAATTTGTATTATTCTTAGTCTTGTCTCACTATATTTTTTGTGAGGAGTTATTTAAATTTTTAACGTTGAGATAGATTTTATAGAATGTATTAAGAAGAGAAATTCCTGTATAATTATTACAATCATTTCTGTCTCTCCTCTTTAAAATGTTTACTACGATTTAGGTTCTTCATTAAGCGTGCCTTTCGTTTTCTCGCTCTGATATAGTAAGTTCTGCAATCTCGATTTAAATACTTTGGGGATGTATTTTTATAATTCTGCATTGATATTATTATCTCCCCCACTTTTCTATTTTTATTATTATTTTTTTAACTTCATCAGTGTTTTCTAATTTGGTCATATTAATTGTTTCTTATCTCATATCATGGTTATGACTTAGATTTAACTTTTCTTTTTATCACAGTATCAATTTGTAGTGTTGTATCCATATTTTTTCCTTGGGTTTCATAAGCATGTTATTATCTTTTGGTATCTTGAGTTAATATTTTTATGACTTTATAATCATTCAATTGTGAGCCATTTATTGCCTTTTCTAATCTACTGAAAATTTTTTTCCAATAATTTCTTCTTATTCTTCTAGTCTTTCTTCTTGCTATTATTCTAACATATATACATTCTGCTTAATTTTCTGCTGTTCTGTTATTAAGAATATCCTAAATATGATTGTGTTTTTTTTTTTTGCTCCATGTCTGGTTATTCCTTTATTTTATGTGCTTAAAACTGTTTTGTTTTTCAGTTTTCTTTGTTCCTATTGTTTTGTGTGTGTGTGTGCCTTCCTGTATGGCTGGTCTGATGTTTATCCGTTCTTTCCCTGTGTTCCTTGATTTTTTTTTTTTTTTTTTCATAATTTTCTTATATTGTCTTTTTCTAGATTTACTTTACTCCACTGGTTTTCTTATTTCCTATTTTTTATATTATATCTTGGTATATTAATGCATGCATTAGAGCAGTGCCAAAAGTTTAGACATTACTAATTAGTTAGGGCAGCAGATCTCAATCTTTTGTCACTCAAGTCACACTTTTAACTTAAAAGACGAATATTAATGGCACACTGAAATAGTGATTACCATCAAACTCAATGGAATTTTTCCTAATCTTGCAGCATACTTGAAAAGGGCCGAGGCACAACGGTTGGGAAACACTGAGTTAGGGATTACTGAAACTTGAGAAATTTAAACTTATCTTGCTTGTTAATAAATTGAAGGTAATGGGAAAACAAAAAAAAATAAAAATAAGAATTAAAATTAAAATTAACTCATTAGGGCAAACAAAGCTGCATCTCTGACCACTCCACTTTGTCAACTTTCAAAATAAATTAAGAAAATTTCATCATTGTATTTTGAATTTAGCTACAATAAGTAGTATCCATATTTCAGCAGCATCCTCTATATGTTATGGTATCTATAATCATATTTTTCTTCCTTCTGTTTGTTAATATGTAATCTATTATAAATTATTGTTTAGTTGCAGCTACCCTGTATTGATCCTTTTGCTTTTTGTGATACCTGTTATTCTGATATCATATTAACTTAGTATTTTGCTTTCCAGTTCCTTTGTTTGTTGCTTAAGCTGCTAATCTTGATAGTTGTTTTAGTAACATTACATAACACTACATTTTCTGGTTCCCCAAGAAACATAGCTAATGAGTAGCTTGTTGTTACCCAGGCAGTGTTCCAGCCAGTATGACTTTCCATTTCTTTGTCTGACTTAGTCCCTTATTGGCAGCCCATAATTCACTCAATAGCCAAATGACTAGCTCCCTAGCAGGACCGTGCCGAGCCATTTTAGTACCTGAGGCAAGAATTAAAAATTTTGCCCTACTGTTAATGATGCCAACGTTGGCAATTATTTAATCTTTCTTTTGGCACCCCTTTCAGCTTTTCACGTGAGGCAAGAGCCTCGTTTGCCTCACCCTCGGCATGGCTTTTCTCCCTAGTAACAGGTTACACCATAATAAAGTGGACATTGGACACATTTCTTACTGTTTATAACACTAATATTAGATTAATACACCTAATATTGTTATAATTAATATTGGGTTAATATTTTCTATATGACAAAATTAAACCTCGATTTAAGGGAAATTATTTTAATAGTCACTTTCATATGCAGAATATTAATAATATTGTGTACATGAGAGAATGTCAGTAAAGTTGTGGAAATACAGTATTATATTGACAGTTCATCTTTTTATTTGGAACTACATCCCATTGTGACAAGTGGGCATATTAGCGGTGAATATTCATAGACAGCCAAGTTTACATGAAACCAGAACGATCATAATTCAAAAATTAAAAGTATAAATCATCTAAATATAACCTCAAAAGGTATGAGTCAATGAATATTAAATTTATTAAAATGATTATTGAATAATGATTTACCAAAGAAAATTTAGCAAAATAAAGGTGCCCCATCCCTGCTTTCATTGTTCAAATAATTGTATTTTTCAGACCCTTCTCCACCTAGAAAGCTTTTTGACATTTGTATGCAAATTATTTCCAGCTCCCATTTGACATAATCTTTTGAAGAAAACTATTTCATTTAACATTTTTCCAGAAATGCCTTTTTGGTATTAAGCAAGGCATTAACACTGAAAATGTTAAGTGGGAAACAAGTCTTTTGATGATGTTATTTGAAACAATATTAACATACAGTGTAAATCACTCTGTGTCAACTTTAATATGAGCTTAAATCCATGCTTCAACAAATAATTCAGCAACCATCATTAGAGGACTCAAAGGTTGCATATGATTCTAAAACTTTTTTCATTGTCTTGGTGACCAAAATTGATTTCCCTTAATTTTATATCCTATATTGTACCATTTTTCTTCCTATCAGATCCAACAGCATTCACAGAATAATCACTTGTAGCAAATGCTAGAAACCAAACGTTGGTTTTCAGCATTGATTGCAGGTACTTTTTTGTTATGTTGTAACCATATTATAATCATACTGTGGCCTGCTGAATAAATCTTGATTTTCTTCTAAAATACATCAAGTAAAGAGAAAACTATTGAAATATGAAACTCACCTAACCTAGGCTAGGCACATCATAGCCCAGGCTGCTCTTGCACCAATAGCTTTCAAACAACAACTGCTGCTGAATAAATATATTTTTCATACCATGTAGTGTTTTTTGTTGTTTTGGTTCCTTTATTATTATTATTATACTTATTCAAAGTTTGAATAGCATAAAGCTTAATGAGCGGTACTCACCATAGATAAATCTGCTATGTTACATGAAGTTAGGATGGAAAAATAATTTGAGGTTTAAGATAGTTTAAAATAATTTAAAATGATATATTTTAAACTACCTTAAGCCTCAAATTATTCTTCCATCCTAAATTCATGTAACATAGCAGATTTATCTAAGGTAAGTACTGCTCATTAAGCTTTATGCTATTCAAACTTTGAGTCAATTTCATTCTATTAAGACATTCTATAATTTATCTAAGTATTATACTTATTTTAAATTTAATTTTGTATGAAAAGGCCATTTGTAGAGAGATAGAGAAAAACAAAGATATTTTAAATCATTCACTAATTTTCAAAAATTTCCAATCATTAAGGCTTGTTTCTGTACTGAACTTCACTGGAATATCACTTTTATTTTGCATTTTTATGGTCAATGCATACTAGTTACCTTTCATGAGTGTGTACTGGATTTGCCACTTGTCATTCATTTGGAGAATTCCAGAAAGCTGGTGAATTAGGAACTCATCAACTTTCCCCTCTACTTACATTGACTTGCTGCAGTTAGCCAGTCAAAAGCAGGTATGTTTCCTCAAATCTACTTGATTTGTGTAATAGTGAAATTAGTTATGGTTTGTGGAATAGGGAAATTAGTGATGCCTTTTTATAATAGCTTTCTCTATGTGCGATTGAAGATAGAGTTGGAAGTTAGTCTGATAGTCTCGAGACATTTGAAGAGGTTCAGCTGCCGTGAGACTGTGAAGCTAAGTAATTCAGTCATGTATTTAAATGAGGTAACTTATTCTTAGATTGTTTGTTTTAAAAATAACATTGTTACAGCATCTTTCATCCAATTTGTATTTGACCAAAAAATCCCATTAGATATATGTAATCATATTCATGTACCACTTCTAAAGATAGAATAGGGTGATGTTGCAAGAGTAAAAAATTACTTGTCAATATTATTATTATTATTAGCCATATGTGCAAGGAAGCCTGAGACTTATGCTGCACCAGCCAAAAAAAAAAAAAATTCCTGTTACCCTGAGAGAGAGAGAGAGAGAGAGAGAGAGAGAGAGAGAGAGAGAGAGAGAGAGAGAGAGAGAGAGAGAGAGAGAGAGAGAGAGAGAGAGAGAGAGAATCAGAAGTAGAAAGGAATCACCAATAAAGAGAAGAATAATGATATTCAGCTCAGGACCCTGGGTGTGCCAAGTCCATATTCACCAGATGTTGAGCCCCTGAATATATTGTTTTTGCAGTGCTTTAATACTAATGAGTTAAAAAATTTACAAATAATCTTATGTTAAATAGGCTACATTATAAACTTTGAAAATGTTGAGATGAGAAAAGCCAACATGTTATGAAAGGTAAGTTTTTTTTAAATTAACTTCTGCTATTACAAATATGATATCTTACTTTCTCAATGTTTATAATACTGTTGAACAGAAAATAATAAAATTCTGTACCAGGTACATAATGTGTCCTGTGCTATCATATTTAACATGTTTTACATTTAAGAGTCATCCTCAGGCATTAGAAACGTTTTAATTTTCAGATATTAATAAAATTCATGGATAATAATATAACAATGCTTTTATTTTATTAATAAAAATTACATATCAGTTACTGAAAGTATTGGTCTGTGATGACTAAAGTAGGATATATAATTTTTACATTGAAGAGATTTTAGTTCACGACTAAATACGCCATCTATAGTTGTTCCATTGCATGTAGTATTTATCGAAATATCTGATGACATGTTCAAGTTAAAGAATGTTTTCATAAATATACAGAACTCTTCCAGCCTCAGAGTTTAATTGTAAAGAAAAAAATTACATTCAATCTGAAAATGCCAGGTGACTTGAAACCAGATGCATTTTTGAATTAATGCATTTCCCAGTTTCTGAAAGTTTTTTGTATCTTAAAACCTTAATATTTTGTTTCTAAATTCCTTAGCTTTCCAACGATATGCTATACGTCCACGTTATCCCGTTTATTACATGAGAAAATTTCTTTGATCACATGTTCGTATTTTCCACTATCCTGGAAAAGCTACTGCAATTTTCAGAGGTTTTAAAGTTTTTCCTCTAGTATAGGGCTAAGATGAAGCTCCTTGCAAAATTTCATTTAATTTGGTCCAGTAGAAGATAAATTATTGTTGCCATTATACAAGTATGATTGCAACAATACAAGTTACAATAATTCGCTTCTGGCAGAAGCTGGTTTTTCTTTACAAAATTTTTGGAATAATGCCAGTAAAAACGTATTGACGTTAAAAACGTTTTAACTTTTAAAAATACATAATTAATAAACTGGAAAATATATATTTTTTGCGTGTGTGAGAATATGCTATAAGGTTCTCTGGGGTGAGAATATGGTAATTGTCAAAAAATTACTGCTTCGGTTACAAAATAAAACAAAAAATAAAAAGTATTGCTGTTATGATTAACTTCTATCAAAGGTATTTTAAGTTTTTTATAAGTACAAATAGTTTTTTAATTAAAAGGCAGCTCCTGATCAGTCAAAGGTGAAAGGAGGAAGGAAGAATGTTCATAATATACGTGTCTATAAAAGTCTGAGTTCATGTATGTTGAAAACAGAAGCTGACTGTCGCCTTAGGGTAGCATATATTCTTAGTGGTGCACAACAACCATATGAATGCCAAGAAAAAATTGTATAAGATGTTAAATGAGTACTAATATATTAGCTGCTATACTGATGAAACCAATAAACTGCTATCCTGTTGTGTTAAAGGAACTTGTATAAAATGATATTTGGGCTGCTGTTCTACAGCATTGGTGCAGATATTTTCAATCATTTTGGATAAGCTGGTTAACTCTGCACTTTTGCCATGGAGTTATGAAACATGATATTGTGCCTCTTTAAAATTTCAAACCAACCACTGCCTGCATTAGTTGTGTAATGCCATTCCTGATTATATTCTTCATCCATTTTTTCCATAATAACATTTTGATGAAGTAATTTATCTCATTGTGGAGATCAAAACATTCTTTTGCTAGAATGTAAATTTAAGTATTTTTAAGGTTGTTTTTTATGATGGTTGCAAATACAGTAAACCCCCGCTATTCGCGGTATCTGTATTTGCGTATTCGCGATCGCCGATTTAATATAAAATGAAACCTAAAAAAATGTGAATTTTAAAGCGCCGTGAATATTTTCCGCCAAGTCCATAAAAAACATGGGCGTGGCTAAAATTATCTTTCCCGGTCAAAACAGCGCTCAGTGGGTGGGGAAGAGGGGTGACAAAATCGCGAGTGTGGATGTTTCTCGCTAATCCTTATTCAGTATGTGTTATGCGCTTGTCATGGAAGGTTTCGTCGTTTGCTTTTAATTTATACGTTTATAAATTGAATAAATTTATCAATTTATAAATTGATATGCTTACAAAAATGATAGATCTACCGTTTTGCAGCATAAAACAGACTTTTTCGAGTGTGTTAACGGAAGAAAGTGACTTTATTATGGACAAGTTCTTTCTAATCCCTACAAAAATATGGGCTGACCGGGCTAGCCGGGTGGGTAAATGCCTGCCTGGCAACCCAAAGGTCGCGGGTTCGATTCCTGCCTCGGGCTTGGATCAAAGTACTGCAAAAAACTTGGAAGGTGCATTATGGCCACAGAAGCCTATGCGCCAACAACTGCCAAAAAAAAAAAAAAAATATGGCTACGAATAATAAGAGAAATGTGAAAATATCAAAGAAGGTGATGACATTAGCGAATAAAATTGAGTTATCACATAAAATTTCTAATGGTGAAAGTGTCTCCTCAGTGGCAAAACATTATAAAATCAATGAGTCAACGATACGATCAATCAAAAATTGGAAGAAAAAATCTGCCGTAGTGTCCGTGAAAACGCGCTAATTGCTTCAAAAATTTGCTCTGTAACTCGTGATGTTAAATTAGAAAAAATGGAAAAGGCTTTAAATCTGTGGATAGAAGACCGAACTCAAAATAAAATTCCGTTAAGTTCACTCATCATTCGTGAAAAAGCAACACTCCTTTATCAACACTTTAGCGAAACTGGTGATAGCACTGGCGGGATAAGTTTTTTTGCTAGCAAAGGCGCTGGTTTGAAAGATTTGTTTGAAATTTCTAATAAATATTACATTTAATATTAAATTGTTTCTTATTTTCATTTCGATGCCATATGCTTGAATTTCACTATGTACATAGTCATATTATGAAGGTACATATAATACATACATAGACAAAATTTTAGACTAGTTTTTCTTATATATTTCATACTTTGGAACGGAACCCCTTTATTACTATGGGAGCCATAACTCAGTATTCGCGATATTTCTCAGGAACGTAACCCCCGCGAATAGCGGGGGTTACGTTCCTGAGAAATGTCGGGGGTTTACTGTATACTACTAGTGATTTCAAAACAAACTACTTATTAGTTTCAGTTTTGTTTTGCCCTACAGTTATCTTCAAGAGTTCCAATCAAGACAAGTTTTTATGGGAAAATTATGAAACTGCCATATAAGTTTGTAGCTTGGCAGGAAATTGGTAGTATTAGAAGAAAGTATAGGTTTGTGTTTCATGTTTCTGCAAATACCACCAATTTGGCAGTGAAAAATAGCTGTATATATATATATATATATATATATATATATATATATGAATTCTGTGTGATCCAAGTTCTTTTCTGTTAAGTAATAAGATTGGATTAATAGAGTTTTATCTGAACTGCACTCTTCTATAAAACAAGTTAATGGCCAGATTATAAATTCTAAGAGTTGGGTTTTGGCATCCTTAATTTTGACCCACTGATCAGAAGAAAGGGAGCAGTTATAGCACTCAGTATCAGGCAACTAACTACTCTGTACAGTGCAATTAGGTGAGGTTGACCAGTCATTTCTGTGGGTTGCTCAAACCAGTGATTTGCCTAGATCTGCTTTTTGAATTAGACAAGAGTAAATATGTTTGGAAAAGCATGCCCAGTGATCATCAGCCAAAGTCTCAAATTATTTAAAACTATTGCTGATCATACTGTTAATAGTGTTGGGTAACATACATTGAGACAGTTTTGCATTAGAAACAACCCCAATTGTAACTTATGCCATTGTTTGACACTGCTGCATTTAGTAGACCAGTGTTCCACATGAAGAATGGGCAGAGCCAAGCACTACACACAAGCAGAGCTAAGCATTCAGTGAACCAGTGTTCCGGACAAGTATTTCAGATGTGGCTGCTTTCATCCATTGTTCCCATACAGCCATGCTCTGTGTATATTAAGGGCAGGCTAACTGTAGAAGACCACCAGCAAGAGGTTATGAGTAAGCCAACAACAGGTTGACTAAAGAGACAAAAGGAGGATCCATTGTGCTGGTCTGTGGAATAGACCTACCATAGTGGAACAGCTAATCACACAATCCAACATGGAAGCAGCA
This sequence comes from Mastigoproctus giganteus, assembly GCF_048544385.1. Classification (NCBI taxonomy): domain Eukaryota; kingdom Metazoa; phylum Arthropoda; class Arachnida; order Uropygi; family Thelyphonidae; genus Mastigoproctus; species Mastigoproctus giganteus. The sequence goes on from NC_143584.1 coordinate 8,958,188, forward strand.
TGACCCATTTCAACATAGATGCATTGGACACTAGCATGTGCCTGCAGTGGGCACAAGCATGGATGACTGGTTATGGGTTTCCCGGTCTGATGAATTGCATTTCAATCTGCACCATGAAGACAGAATGATGATTCTGTCTTCATGGACAGATGAATGTAGGTATGGTATACTTAACATAACATGAAGCTCTTGAATCCCTCTACACAAAGGAGAGTTGTACAGGCCAGTGGAGTAGTCTGGGGCAGGTTTGGATTGGTCACCATGAATCCCATAGTACCCATCAATCACTGTCTCACTGGACACTTATAAGTCTATTTCTGGCTACGTGTACCCATTTGTGGTGACATCCTAGACTACCAAGGCATCTTTCAACAAGACAGTTCTCCTTAGCACAGGGTGGCAGTATTGTTAGACTGGTTTGACAGGATTCTGGTGAGTTCCCTGGCCTCCTTTGGTTGCCAAATTCACTTTATCTGATTCAGATTAAATGTGTATGGGACATCTTGGGAAAGGCTGTTTTGGTACCTGGATCTAGTACCATTACATACTCAGCAACTTTAATGCAGTGTGGTAGGAATGAGTTGTCATATCTGTGGACATACTGCAGCATCTTGTGCATGTTGTGACATAACCAGGCTGTGCTGCATGCTAAAGGTGGCACAACCAGGTACTAGGTAGGTGCTCCTAATGTGAAACCATCTCACTGTAGTTTGTAACGATCAAATTTTTGATGATAATGGTCAGGCCAAGGTATTTTCAGGGAATAGTTTATAAAAGTCAGGCTCTTAGTTTGTAGATATTGGAGTTCTAGGTCATTAGTGAAGTGAGCATTGTGCCACAATACATGTCCTATACTTTCATTTGAAATCTAACTTCAATTCTTCAGTCTGTTTGGTAGGCAGCATCACTGGCTACTTTACTTTTTAATTTTTGTCTCTTGGACTACAAATTAATAAAAAAAATTTTTTTTTTAAATTTCCGTCTGCAGTACTCTGCAGTCCACTCTTAAAATAGCATGCAAATGTTTGAGCAACCAAAACTGTAAAACATTTGTTTCTGTATATTTATTAGATATTTAAAGACCACTAATCACAGGAAATCTCTGCAATTTCTTCACTTTCAGGACATTTTATGGGTTGAAAATTTATTAAAAATAAAGTAAAAACTTCCATATCTACATTTGTTAGCAGAGAAGACATGCCTACCAAACAAGTGTGGTGGCTTTTCATATTTGAGGGGAGGCTGTATATGATATCACATTAAAATTTAGTAAATAACCTTTGTAAAATATTAAAAAAAATAAATTAGTGGTCATTGAAATCTGGTGAAATGTAAAACAGATGACATTAATATTTTAGTTCTTATAGTTTAGTTGAAATATACATATATAATTTAAATTTTTTATTCCATTTCCTCCAGAATATTGTTAATTGCCATACCAACTTCAACAAAAAAATTTTTTTTTTTTTTCAAATCCATTATTAAGACTAATCATACTTGCATAAATTTTATGATTGGTAAAATTGAATATAATACCTGAAATAAAGTGGTTTGTTCTATAATTGAATATGAGTTACTTAAAGACAGACTTAAATTTAGTTAAATCTGTGAATGAAAATGTTCAGCTTGAACTAGTAATAATGTTTGCTATCCTGATAGGGAAAAGAATATTCACATTAATAATCCTTTTTTTTTTTTTCTGAATTTGTATTCATAATACAAAGGTTTTAAGGACTTGTCTAATAAATGAAACCAAAATGTGAAATACATTTACTTTTTATAAATCATAAACATTTTGTATAATGCAGCAAGTGTTTTTGTGGTTGGGATAAACTTCTGACAAAGTTGTTAAGTAGACGTAAATGGCTTTATTTATAATTTCATATGGTATCTTTAAGGGAAAAAGACAAATACTGTCCCTTTACTTTTCTTCAACTCAGTTCTTTCAGAGCATAGTTTTTTTGTTATTAAGATAAAGAAACTGAAAAGTATTTGTCTTAGTATGGAATTAAAAAAAAAAAAAATCTGTTTTCTTTCTTTAAAAAAGCACTTCCTTTTTAAAAAAAAAATTACGTAGTTATTTTATTTATTCTCTTTATTTTTTTTCCTGACCAAGGGTCAAAGATTTGGTTAACTGAGATTTAAAGCAAATGCTGTTAAAGAAAATGTAATGTTTTTAAAAGATGGTGTTAAAAATTTGCTGTTGCAGACTAGTTATGTGTGAAAGAAATTGGTTGAGTAATGTATATGATTTGTATTATATAACCAGAAATTAAAGATCTTATATTTGTATCTTTTGACTCTTGTCTAATTTTTTTTTTCTGTTTCACTGTTGAACATAAGATTTAAATAATGAAAAACAGTAAAATAAAAACAGTCTCCTAAGATGAGGAAAGACAAATCAACCACAGAAAACTTGAACTGTTATAGTTTCCAATTCTTAATATTAAACAACACTTCATCTTGAAGCAGTGCTTTGAAAACTATCAGATGAATGGTTCGGAATTTCATTTTTGAACCTTTTTTCAGTGTCAGGGTGCAGCAGTACATGAGTGAACAAGGTTCAAGCTCATGTGACTGTTAAGTACAGATTATTGTATTCATTGTCAAAATAATTAATTGTAAACTCCTGGTAATGTAGGGATATGAATATAAACAGAACTTTTTTTTTTGTTTGTTCTGTTTAAAAAAAAATATATACAGTATATGATTTATACTGAATATGGTTGACATTTTCTTTTCTTTTTTCTGCAGGAGCAGCAGTGTGTAGCACACGCTTCTTGATTAGACCGGGGTTCGAGCCCGTGCCCACCAGATGCGGAAAGGTCAGGGAATGACCACCGCATATCCTCGGAGCAATATGGCCTTAGTTGTTAATGCTCCAAATAACAAACAAAAACAAAACAAACATTTTCTTTTTTGGTGATTCAGTCTTTATAAAATATAGGAATTTCTGCTTGATATCCTAGAACACAACTTGATACTGTTTATTCAGTGTTCTAATTTGTGCCAACCTTTGCAGCAAGTGAAGCAATTTTTTAGGGGATCCATTGCCCAAGTTACAAGAATGTATGGAGGGATTGTAATGAGCATAGAGAACCTCACTTTAAAGTCAACTTCATACATCGGCCTGTTTGTGTTGGTTTTGATCCATTTCTGGATAATATAAAATCAGCTGTGGTGTCATTTGAGGTATCAGAAATTGCTTTTCCCAGTTCTAGAATGTAATGTAGTACTCACTGTATTGAAAAGGTGAAGATCCCTGCTGTATATTTTTTATATCTTATGTTGAGGGCCAAAATATGTTTTATATTTTGATTTTATTACTGTCACACCTATGTTACTTGCTAGTGCGACAGTTCACCTTATTTAAAATTTTAAGATGCAACATACCTAGGATTTAGTTTCCAATTACTTCTTGGAATTTCCACCAAATGAGCCGTACGTTCCAGCAATTCTTGAGCAAATTCAGTACTAGTATAATAATTATTTGTGAATAATTTAAACCATGCTACCCTCATCGAGGACTGACTAACTCAGTCATATTGTGAAAAGACTCAAATTTTCCTAGCATCGGTGCAGGGAGAATGGTGATTATACCAACTGTGCTACTCATGAGGGCTGGGTGTGGGGATGTTTCATGTGGTATGGCTTTGGTGTGTTGGTCACAGTGCTTGAAGATACACTCCCTGGTCACTTTAAGACTGTGAATTAAGTGTTGTGCTGATGCTGACCTGAATCATCACTCCCATCTGGCACTGCTGTTGTAGGGTTTTAGGTTCATCGGCAATATACAGTAGGGCCCAACTCATATGGTGGGTTACGTTCCAGACAACCCTGCCAAAAAGTGGAACATAGCCTTTTTTCACTTGTGAATGCATATAAAAGCCTAATAACATGTTTACACTATCATATGCTGTAAACAGACCAAATCACCGACTGAAACACATAGGACATACCTGATGAGGTAGAACATGCATTAAAGAAAATGAAAAATCAGAAAGCCCTGAGTGAAGATGAAGTTACTGTAAAGTTGTTAAAATTGGGAGGAAGAGACTGGCACGCTTCCTAAAATACATCAGGAAAGGCATGATGCCTAATAAGTGGAATAATGTAATCATAATTTTGCTGCATAAGAAAGGAGATAAATCAGAAATTGGAAATTATAGACCAATTAGCTTGTTATCCCATATCTGTAAGTTGTTCACAAGGGTCATTACTAACAGATTAGAAAGAATACTTGATGAGAATTAACCAAAAGAGTAAGCTGGCTTTAGGACAGGATTCTCAACTATGGATCACCTTCACGTCATATCGTAATTGATGCAGAAAGCAAATGAATATAAAACACCACTGTACCTGGCATTTGTGGATTATGAAAAGGCATTTGACTCCATACAGTATAAGGCAATGTTTTGGGCACTGAAAAGACAGAGGCGCCTCCATAGCCAGGTGGGAAGGAGCAGCAGTGCGTAGCACATGCTTCTTGATTAGACCGGGGTTCGAGCCCATCACCACCAAATATGGAGGATGCGGAAAGGTCGGAATGGCCACCGCCTTAGTTGCTAATGATCCTAAAAACAAAAAAATTGAAAAGACAAAGCATAGCCACCCAATACATTACGATTTTGAAGAAAACATGAGAATGTTAACTCCTTTATTAGACCAGACAAAGATAGTAGCAAATTTTAAATTGAGAAAGGAGTTTGACAAGGAGAGACAATATTTCCAAAGTTGTTTACTGCTGCCCTTGAGGAAGCTTTCAGAAAATTGGACTAGTCATAGAAAGGAATCAGTGTGAAAGGAGAGTACGTAAACCATTTACGATTTGCAGATGCCATTGTGATCATAAGCCACGATCCCAAAGAATTAAGAGGAAAATAGTTATACAGAGTTAGTAAGGATTTCGGACTTTTTTTTTTTTTAAATGAAAACTCCAAACATGAGGTATTAGAACCTATACCAACCCAAGCACAGTACTTAGTACTGTGCTTGGGTTGCAGGTTGAGAAGACGAGAGAAGATATTTGTTGACATTAGATTTGAACTTCTGTAGACTAATTTTCAGAGAAGACATGAAGGAAGGTTGTTCCAGAAAACGGCAGTTGAATGAATAAATAAGGAAGGTGAAAAGTTGGTTCTGTGAGTTTGATGTTGGCTGGTGGCGGCACGTGTTCGGACTGTTTTGAAAGAGAGAGAGAGGGAATTATAGAAGCCAATTCAGAAGAACAGTGCCCATGGAAGTATCTGTAGAAAAGGCATGCAGTAGAAACAACGTCTATGAGACAGAAAGTCTGTTAGAGATGAGTCATTAATTAACCTAACAGCCCTCTTCTGAATGGAATCAGAAGAGGGCTGTTAGGTTAATGTAAGGTTTTGGCGGCTGTTCCCACATCTGGGGCGGTGCACCGCCCCAGTGTGGGAACAATATTCCATGCAAGGGCGGATTTGCAAGTTGTACAGAGTGAACAGCTTTTTGGAAGAAAAGTAATGCCTAGAACGAAAGAGAAAACCAAGTTTTTTAGATGCAGAGGAAGCAATATTTGGAATATGTTTGTTCCAAAGAGATTAAAAGTCAGGGTAATCCCCAAAAGAGATATATCGTTTACCTATAAATCGGGGTGTCACCAAAGATAAGCATAGGAGCAGAAGAATCGTATTTGCAAGATATAAGACGACAGTTTTAACAGGATTGAAATCATCTAAGTTGTCTTTGCCGCACTGGAGATTGAAATTTAACGAATTAGTAGCAGATATTCGAGAAGTTGAAGCTCATTTAGCAGGGCAAGTTTCTTAAACTGGAATTCAATGTGCTATCACCAGCAAAACTATGGATAGGATTTCCAGTCAATGGAAGCAGGTCATTAATATACAAGAGGAAAGGAGTGGGAGAAAGAAGTGAACTGTGGGGGACACCAGCATTAGTGAAGAAGTTAGAAGACAGCCATCTACCATCACCCTCAGTGAGCAATCAGACAGAAAACTGGATAACCAAATAAAAAAAAAAAAAAAAACAGTTGGCAAACCATAAGATGGAAGCTTGCTTAAAAGACCTTTATGCCAAACAGGATCGAAAGCCTTTGAGATGTCAAGAGCAACTGCTTGTGTTTCACTGAACTTTTCCATTGAATTTGTCCATAAGCGGGTAAAATATCACCAAAAAGCCAGAATATCACCAGAAAATCAACACTGACAGAATCCACACTGGCTATCATTGATCAAACGGAAGGTTTCTAGGTAGTATGAGTTTGTGGTTAATTGATTTCTCCATTACTTTAGAAAGAGTAGAAGTAATTGCAATGGGATGATAATTGGATGGGAGGAATTTGTCATCCTTTTTAGGAACTGGCTGAATATGACCAAATTTCCAAGCAGAAGGAAAAACATCTTTGGAATAAGGAAGGAAAAAAGGTGGCAAAGAATAGGATTAAGTTTAGGAGCACAGGTTTTGAGAACAAGTGGAGAAATAACATCAGGACCCGAAGCTTTCTAAACATCAAGATTCATCAAAATCCTGCTGACATCCTTTTGACGGAAGACCACAGGAAGCATTGAATGCAGCATGTTGAGAATGAAGGGAGATGTTTTACTAAGATCATTAATACATGAGTTGGAAGAAAAATGGGATGCTAGCAAGTCAGCTTCATCCTTGGCCGAAATGACAACAGAACCATCTGGTTTTGACAGAGGTGGGAGCAGAGATGGGCAAAGGTTGTGGCCAATAGCTTTGGCAAGAGACCAGAATGCTCATCTACCATTAGGGCAAGAAGCACGTTTTCTACTCTTAGTCTGTTCAAAATCTAGTTTGGACTGATTAATAACTGCTTTAAAATCGTTGCGAGCTTTGGTGTGGGCAGATAATGAAACCGAAAAATTGGAAACAAGCCAGTAATGATATGCAACATTCTACTCCCGAATGGTCTTAGTGCATTTATTGGAAAACCAAGGTTTAAATAAAAGATGAGATTTTAAAGTGGAGTGCGGGATAAAGGATTCCATTCCTGCTAGAATAATTTCACTCACACAATCTGAGCAAAATTTGACATCAGAAGTTTTGAAACAATAATCCGACCAAAGAAAATAAATCTCGCAGGCCATCCCATTTTGCATTCTTGTAATGCCAAACACGAGCCATGAGATAAAGGCTCCATTGGAGAAGAGGCAATCACCAAGTTGTGATCTGAGGTGCCTAAAGGACGTCTCACTTCTACCGTGTACTTAGAAGGGTTGTTTATGAGAAAAAGTTAAAGCGTGTTGGCTATGTTTAAGATTGTTCGGTATTCTGGTAGTTAAATGAACAATCTGTGCAAGGTCATTGGTAATTGCAAAAAGCCTCAGCATCTCGACCAGCTGGGTCGGTGTGACTAGAAAATGGAAGGAAGCTAAACATTAAAATCACCAAGGAAAATTACCACACTGTTAGGAAAGTTAGACTGGAGAAAGTCAAGTTGCAAAGAGGAAGTCAAAGAGCTAAGTGATTATTGGAGTTAGGAGAACGGTAGAGACAACAAATGAATTTGACAGAATGAGGAAGAGAGATATTAAGACAGAGAAGATCGAAAAAAGGAGATTCCAAATTACCAAGTCTCTGATAGGGAATATAGGAACGGATATATGCACAAGTAACACCTCTGAGGCTAAAGGAATCATAAAGCGAATAATTTGGACAACTGAGGTGAGCAGTAGTTGAATCAACCGATAACTAAGATTCTGTCAGAAAAAGTACGCGGGGTTTGGCAGACTGCAATTGGAAATGGACATCATTGAGATTAGAATTGAGACCACATATTTTTGAAATGATATAGGAAGGGTTTGGGAAGCTTAGATCTCGAAGATAAGCTTACTCTATTAGTTTGACAATTCGTGGTGTATTCAATAGTAAGAAAAACTAACCCCAGGGGCTCACATCTGGTGAGTATGGGCTTAGCATACCCAGGGCCCTGAGCTGGATATCATCATTCTTCTCTTTCTTGGTGATTCCTCTCTCTCTCTCTCTCTCTCTCTCTCTCTCTCTCTCTCTCTCTCTCTCTCTCTCTCTCTCTCTCTCTCTCTCTCTCAGGGTAATTTGGAAATTTTTTTTTGGCTGGTGCAGCATAAGCCTCAGGCTTCCTTGCACCATATGGCTAATAATAATAATAATAATAATAATAATAAGTGGGGAAGGGGACATGCTGTATAAAGTAATGAAATTTTTGGATATGGCGCACACATGGTAAAAATATACCCAAATCCTTGACCTAACGTGGCCTCGACAATGCCCCTCCCACATACACACTACTCAGACTCCATCCAGTCACTATCAGACAGAGTAGAGGTAGCAAGATTATACATTATCTGATCCGGAAGCCTCCTAGAGAGTTACCAAAGATTCGCTCTGGTGTACTAACTAGCGGCCAGCTTGCGAACACCATTTTAGAGCTGTACCCTCGAAATGTAAGGAAGATTGGATCTCGCCATGATGTTCATCATAACCTCAAAAGTCATCAGTAAGACTGCATGATGAAAGAGATGGGGAAGGGTTAACCAGAACTTAGCTCTGGAGACTAAACATAGGTTCCACCACTTCAAGCCTCAACTAAGCAAAGTGGTGGTGTCGCACCGTCTGATAAGTCATTTACCACCTAGTATTGCCTGGTAACACAGGGGCGGCATTCCTCCATGTGATGTGGGCACCGCACCTCGATCTCTGCTTACGTTGATTCACACCTGAGTGGTCACCCACAATGTGCCTGTGCATGGCGTTTATACCCAAGATTACTAAGAGTCCCACAATAATGAAGGTGCAAGCAGAGGATTTGGCTGTCACAGCCCATCCGGACTTTGCTGAAATTGGGTCCAGTTGACTTGAGTGTCACCTGAATATCAGTTCCATCATCGTTTTAGACTCCCAGGTAGAAAGTACAGCTTGTCTGGCATATCTGAGAGAATGTCTGCAAAAACCTCAAGGACTAAAGATGAATATGGCTAAAATAAAAGTAATGGTGAACAAATATGCCACATGACCAATATATATGCCACAGATATAATCATTAAAGAAGCAGTAATTGAAAAGCTGGACAGGTTTTTAGCTGTAATAATCTTCTATGGCTGGAAGTCAAGAGAAGATAAATTTCGGATGGATAGCATTCAGGAAATATAGTCATATACTGAGGAGCAATATCTCAATTTGTCTGATATGTAAAATGAACCAATGTATACTCACCACCATGACTTATGGAAGTGAAACTTGGGCACTCACCAAAAGACCAGAAGAGAAGATGAAAACTACACAGCGAAGAATGGAACGAATTATATTAGTAATCAGACTGCTATATAAGAAGAGAAACATATGGATTAGGCAGCAAACACATAGGACTAAACAACTTAAATGGACTTTGGCAGGACACAGCTCGGCGACACGATGTCGCCGAGGTGTGATGATGACAGATGACTTAGAAAATAACAATGGTACCTAAGAGGAGCTAAAAGAAAACCTGGAAGACAACAATGGAGATGGACAGATGAAATTCATGAGTTTGTGAGTAGTACATGGATGGCCATTGCACAAAACACTAAATCACAGGACCCTAACTTGCTTCTAATCCTGCATCTCCTTTACCTTGCTAGCACCAATGCTGTTGTATTTTCCAGCTGTCAGAGATCACGCCGACCGGGCTAGCCGAGTGGGTAAAGTACCTACCCGGCAACCCAAAGGTCGCGGGTTCGATTCCCGCCTCGGGCTTGGATCAAAGTACTGCAAAAACCTTGGGAGGTGCAATATGGCCACAGAAGCCGATGCGCCAACAACTACCAAATCAAAAAAAAAAAAAAAAAAAAAAGTCAGAGATCACTGGCTTCTGTGATCTCTGACTTTGTCTCCTCCCATAGTACATTCTTTTCAGAGTACTTTGCATGACATAGGTACTCATCCCCTGTGAAATTTCTGCAACAAATGCAAAGGTTAATTATTCTGTCCTATGGCAATTATGCTTGAAAATTTGCTGCTGACAAGTAACGTATCATTGTTACCCTATATTTTCAGGCTAATGTTTCATCTATTCATGTGACGTGCTGATCAACGGCAGATATCGTTAGGACATAAGCAATGCAGAATTGGAAATTGGAGAATACGATGTGTACAGAAAGGACAGACAGGGTAAGAAGGGAGGTGAAGTTATGCTGTTAGTTAAGAAACACAAAATCTAAGGAAGTGCATCCAGTCGACACGTGCGGACAGTGCAATGTTCAGTCTGTTTGGTGTGACATAAACACTGGGAAAGGGAAAATGAGAGTAGGGGTATGTTATAGGCCTAATGACTCTGATGAGTACAATAAACAGTTGTGCAGAGAAATAGAATAGGAGAGTATATCAGAATGGCTTGTAATGGGGGATTTTAACTTTCCAGATATTGATTGGAACGTGTGGATTGGTCACTTCCACGCCGCTAGCAAGACTTTTGTGGATTTATTGGAGGATTGTTTCCTACAGCAACATGTTCGAGGGACAACCAGAGGGAATAATATCCTTGATCTGATTATCAGCAGTGATTATTCGTGCATTAAGAATTTGCAGATAAAGGAACCACTAGGTGACATTATACTGATGTGGGATTTACTTTAAAGATGTAACTACCATCAAGGGTAAAGGGAAGAGTTTTTGTTTTCGTAAAGGTCACTAGAGTTGTCTCAGACGGTTTAAATTCTATACAGGGGGATCAACTGATGATGTTACCAACGGCGAATTCTAAATGGGCAGCCTTCAGGGACTTAATCTTGAAGGTTACTAGGTTTTTCATACCGACTAAAAATACTGATCAAGGTTCAGGCCTAAACGGACGTTGAATGAATTACTGAGGCTCATGGCAGAGAAGAAAAATGCATGGGATGCATATAAATTATTAGGTGACACAGAACTGCTGCTCCTTCCCACCTGGATACGGAGGTGCCGATTCTTCATGCATTAAGATTCTGCAGATAAAGGAACCACTAAGTGGCAGCGAACACAGTGTGCTGATGTGGGATTTACTCAAAGAGGTAACTACCATGAGGGATAAAGGGAAGGATTTTTGCTTTTGTAAAGGTGACTATGGTGGTCTGAGACAGTATTTAAATTCTATACACTGGGACCAACTTTATGATGTTACCAACAGCAAATTCTAAATGGGGAGCATTCAAAGAACTAGATAGCGTGAGCTTAGTATAGTATAGTACATAATATCAATTAATCAGTAAATTTATTAATCTTGTTGAACTTCATTGTAAATTAAATTGTACTTTTAAATAAATACATAGAACGACTTAGATTTCACGAAAGTAACATAATTAATTAACATATAACTTGATATGAAACTTATATAAAGAAACTCAAAGATAATACTTGACACTTAAAAAAATATATAGAGATATATATATAGATCATCAACAGTTGGTTGATGATCCTGCTCAGGTGGCCAACAAACTAAATGAGTATTTTGCATCAACATTCCCACATGAGGAGTTATTCAGGGAGGGGAATGCCGGCAGTAAGCTAGATAATCTTGTAATAACAGAGTAAAGTGGAGGAGAAATTGTTGAAGATAAACATGAAAAGGCCCCCGGGGTGGACGGGATCTATCCAGTTACATTAGAGGAGACAGCAAGGGAAGTAAGCAAACCCTTAGCCATAATTATGAGAGCTTCCTTGGAATCAGGGGAGGTACCCATGGACCGGAGATGTTCAAATGTGACCCCGATTTACAAAGGAGGATCAATGGGCAACAGGTAATTGTAGACCTGTTAGTTAACTTCTGTTCCAGGAAAATTAATGGAGGCACTTGTTAAAGAAGCCCTGCAGGATCATCTAGACAAGACTTCAGTTATAGCTCGGACACAGCATGGTTTTGTTAAGGGAAAGTCTTGACTGGCCAATTTGATTGGATACTATGATGTTGTCACAAAGGAACTGGATGCAGGGAATAATTTTGATATCATATATCTGGATCTTATAAAGGCTTTTGATACTGTTGCACATGGAAGACTGCTGCACAAATTAGAGCAGTGTGGCATTGGAGGCATATTGCTGCTATGGATAAAGGGATGGTTAAGTGGGAGAAGACAGATTGTTGTAATCAATGGACACTGCTCATCGGGGACTAATGTTATTAGTGGAGTCCCTCAGGGTTCAGTGTTGGGTCCATGGTTGTTTTTTGTATTTATAAATGATATTGATGATGGTATATCAAGCTTAATGTCCAAGTTTGTAGCGATACGAAGGATGGCAGGGTTAATAAGGACACTATTACAGTACGCTGCTGCAACAGGATCTAGAAAAGTTGAGCAGATTTGCTGACAGGTCGCAAATGAAGTTTAACCTTGACAAATGTAAAGTACTACATATGGGAAGCAGTAACTCGAGAATGATGTATCAACTCTGTGGTACTACACTGACTGTGGTAGAGAACGAAAAGGACCTGGGGGTAATTGTGCAGGCAGATATGAAATTTTGTGAGCAGTGCAGATGGTCTGCAAAAGTAGTTCATAGTGTCTTGTCAATGATATACAAGAATTTTTCTAGCTGGGATAAGGAGGTGATTATCCCCTTGTATAAGGCAATGGGGCGCCTCTGTAGCCAGGTGGGCAGGAGCAGCAGTGCGTAGCACACGCTTCTTGATTAGACCGGGGTTCGAGCCCGTGACCAAATACGGAGGATGTGTAAAAGTCAGGGAATGACCACTGCCATATCCCTGGAACAATATGGCCTTAGTTGCTGATGCTCCTAAAAACCAAATAACAACAACATAAGGCAATGGTCAGTCCACACCTCAAGTACTGCATACAGGTCTGGAGGCCTCATTTTAAGGATGTAGAGCTTTTGGAATGAGTATAGAGAAGGGCAACAAGATTAGTGAATGGAACAAACAGGGTTGCTCTTACGAAGGATGGCTTAAATTTTGCAAATTACAGTGTCTGGAGACTAGACACCTGCTAGCTGATCTGATTGAGGTGTATAAAGCCTTGAATGGTTTGAGCATGATCAAACCCCGGGGGCTCACATCTGGTGAGTATGGGCTTGGCACACCCAGGGTCCTGAGCTGGATATCATCATTCTCTTTCTTGGTGATTCCCTTCTAATTTTGACCCTTCTCTCTCTCAGGGTTACTCGGGAACTTTTTTTTTTTTTTTTTTTTCCTGGTGCAGCATAAGCCTCAGGCTTCCTTGCATCATATGGATATTAATAATAATAATAATAATAATAATAATAATAATAATAAGCCCATGGCAGATATAAGCTAGTCTGTAATCACAAAGTAGTTTAGGCAGATTACGAGAAATCTTTGGCAGAGGACGTAAAAAAAAGAGCAAAGAGTTCTTTACTTATTTAAACTCTAGAAGGAAGGGGATGAATTAGATTGGTCCACTTAACATAGATGATTCGACTATTGATGATCCTGCCCAAGTAGCTGATAAACTAAATGAGTATTTTGCATCAACATTCACACATCAGGAGTTATTCAAGGAGGAGAGGGCCAGATGTTTATCAAACTCTAACAGGGAGTTAAAAGACTTTGTAATAACTAAGAGCAAAGTGGAGGAGAAATTGTTGAAGTTAAACATAAAAAAGGCACCTGGAATCTATCAAGTTATAATGAAGGAGGCAACAAGGCAAGTTAGTAAATCCTTAGCCATAATTATGAGAACATCCTTAGGGTCAGGGGAAGTCCCCATGGACTGGAGATGTGCAAATGTGTCCCCAATTCACAAAAGGGGTTCAAAGGGTGATAGTTTAACTTCTGTTCTGTTGAAAGTAATGGAATCACTGGTTAAAGCGCTGATACAGGATCACCTAGTCAAGACAGCAGTAATAGTTCAGACACAGCTTGGGTTTGTTAAGGGGAAGTCTTGTCTGACCAATTTGATTGGATACTATGATGTGGTCACAAAGGAACTGGATGCAAAAAATATTTTGATAATTTTGATGTTATTATTATTATTAGCCATATGGTGCAAGGAAGCTTATGAGACTTATGCTGCACCAGCCAAAAAAAAATTCCGGGTTACCCTGAGAGTGAGAAAGAGACAGACAGAAGTAGAAAGGAATCACCAAGAAAGAGAAGAATGATGATATCCAGCTCAAGACCCTGGGTGTGCCAAGCCCATTCTCACCAGATGTGAGCCCCTCATATACCTGGATTTCAGAAAGCTTATGATACTGTTGCACATGGAAGACTGCTGTACAAATTGGAGAGGTATGACATTAAGGGTAAGTTACTGCAATGGATAAAGGGATGGTTAAGTGGGAGACGGCAGAAAGGGTAATAAATGGACACTGCTCTACATGGGCTAATGTTATTAGAGGACCTATTGTTTTGTGTATTTATCAATGATATCAGGCTTAATGTCCAAGTTTGCAGATGATACAAAGGTTGGCAGGGTTTGGTGGTAATCAATGGGTGGACTAACGTTATTAGTGGAGTCCCACTGGGTTCGGTGTTGGGTCCAATGTTGTTTTGTATACTTATCAATGATATTGACGAAGGTATATCAGGCTTAGTGTCTTAGTTTGCAGATGATAGAAAGGTTGGCAGGGTTGTTAATGACAGTAATGGCAGTGTGCTACTGCAACAGGATCTAGAATATTTGGGCAGATGGGCTGAGAAGTGTCAACTGAAGTTTAACATTGACAAATGCAAAGTACTGCATATGGGTAGAAGTAACCCCAGAGAAACGTACCAACTGTGTGGTACTACACTTAAGGTGATAGAAAATGAAAAAGACCTGGGAGTAATTGTGCAGTCAGATATGAAGTTTTCTGACCTATGCAGACGGGCTGTCAGAGCAGGTCCTGAAGTTTCGTGAATGATAAAGGGATGGTTATAGGAAAAAAGGATGGATATAGGAATTTTGCTAGCGGAGACAAGGAGGTAATTAACATTTTGTATAAGGCAATGGTCAGGCCACACCTTGAGTACAGGTCTGTAGGACTCATTTTAGGAAGGATGTAGAGTTGCTAGAACAAGTACAAAGAAGGGCAACAAGATTGGTGAGAGGAACAAAGAGTCAAATGCTTTGCTGAACCCCAAATAAACCATGTTGAAATTATTCCCTAAGTCCAGCTCTTGAGTGAACCTGTCAAAATAGCTAACCAGATTAATTAAACATGATTTTTCCTTTGCAAAACCATGCTGAGTATCCTTCAGAATTCCATTTCTACCTAAACGATCCTGAATTCCACCATTGATCATTGTGTTCATGATTTTCCCTACTGCTGAAGTTAGAATGACCAGCCAGTAATTTCCTACTTCACTCTTAGAACCGCCCTTATGTATTGGAGATACATTGGCACTTTTCC
Organism: Mastigoproctus giganteus; assembly: GCF_048544385.1. NCBI lineage: Eukaryota > Metazoa > Arthropoda > Arachnida > Uropygi > Thelyphonidae > Mastigoproctus > Mastigoproctus giganteus. Next base: position 8,973,494 of record NC_143584.1, read on the forward strand.
AATCCAACGGAATTACTCCTGAGTCCAGTGATGCTCTGATAATTAGCCTCAGTGCACTCACTTGCCGCCTCCCTTAAGATTATAGAGTAAAAAGGTAAAGTGCAGCCATTATCAACCTACTGCAGGATGGAAGCCTCCTCAACAATTCATGCTGAGGGAAAATGGACCATAATCTGCCAAGCTAGTCCGGTGTGAGTTGGCAGATCGACCGTATTCAGCAGTCAGGGGCTTGAACCCCGGTCTACTCAAAGAGCGTGTGCTACTGCACTCCCTCTCCTGACCACTCGCCTACGGAGGCCTGTAAGATTATAGGGTATATGCCATCAACCCCCGGGACCTCACTTGCCTGTAGGCTCGAAAGTTTTTTCATTTCAACATCAGTTCCATAATTTCTCATTGACACAAAGGATTTTTCTTCTGTAAATATCGATGCAAAGTAACTGTTGAGTTCATCTGCAAATTCAGCTGGGGTATCTAATACTATTCTACGTCCATTACATAAGGGTCCAATCTTATTTGTCCTTTTCTTCTTTTCATATGTGAAGAATTCCTTATCCCCGTTCTTTGCCAGTGATTTCTCATTATCTGCCCTTGCTAGGTGAACCTTTTCTGAGGGACTATTAGAGATCACTTTGTAGCTGTTCTAGACTTCGGTGCTTTTTCATTGCTCTTGTAGCTTTTCCGTTCAGTAACTTCCTTATTTATCCAGCTTGCAATCCTCCTCATGGAGTATTTTTTTAATGGTATTTACACATTCAAGGCTTCTTCTGTGATTAATTTTTAAAGGTATACCATAATTCAATTGTACAAATTTGTATTTGCTCTCTGTGCGATATCTACCCAGTTAATAGAGGCAATGTAGCACCTTAAGACATTCCTTTGCCTTTAACTACCTCTCTCTCTTCGTTGTCCACTGTAGAACTCCGTGATCACTTTCTTCTACTGGTTCCTGTTCTATCAGCCCTATTATGTCATCTTGTTCATGGGTGATGATGATGATGATGAGATCTAGAGTATTATTTTTTTTTGTACTTTTCCTGACATATTGATACAAATAACAATAATCTAATTAATTTAAAAGTTTTCCCACTCGTGGAGTTTCCTTCCCATTTGTTCCAGTCAATTACAGAGGCAAATTAAAATCACCCATTATAAGACATTGATGCTTACTTGCCCATTTTATTTGCATGTAGAAGCTCTCATCATAATCTTTACAGTCACCTGGCTTATAGATTACTCCCACTCTCATTATACCTTTGCTTCCAACACCATACAGATTCTATACCAGCATGTGAAACGCCTGAATCCGGGAAAGCTGTCGTCGCACTCAGGCTGCTTTTATTAAGAATCATGATCCCATCACCCCTTCTATCTTCCCTAAATACATTATACATACCATACTGAAACTCATCCCCTATCTCTGGGTGGCCCCACGTTTCCGTAAGCTCTATTATATCAGCGTTACTTGCCCTAACCAGCAGTTCGAATTCACTCATTTTATTGACGAAACTGTATAAACAATTAAAACTTTGTGATCTTGTATGGTTAACTACCCTGACACACCCCTTAAAGTTATTTAAGCTCGCTTCCTTGACATTAGCTACCCACTCATTTGAAACATTTCTGACCTCAGAACATCTTGTTCTGTTGCGGTAACAAACAAGAACTCTTGAGGTATGTGCAAGTGTTACTTTGACCAATACTATCAGATAAACACACATATCTATATTACCCTTGGCCCCTCAAACTAGCAGTTTCCCTTTAAGGTATCCTCAATAATACTGGCAAAAACACTTGCACCACCTTTGTTTAAATGTATCCCGTCACTCCAGAACAGATTCCTTCTACTTACAAGTGTGGGCCAAGCTGATAGAAATTTACCCCCAAAAGCCTTATTTACCAAAACAAGCAAAGCAATTTTCTCACTTACACTGCTACAAATGAGTTGAATACCTTGACATCCAACTGTAAGAATACAAGTGACACTTAAAGTCAATTACTGGACAAATAAAAGAGGGAAACCATTTGAATGTCACAGGTTATTTGAAATTTTCTAAGGTGGGAAAGAATAATGGGCTTCACAAGTAAAGTTGCAGAGTTATTTTTTAGCAAAAAAGGCACTGAAACAATTTGAAAATTATATTCAACTCTAATTTTTTCATTCATCTAAAATTCAGCCAACAGGAGTTGGTCTTATGTTCTTTCTTTTAAGGGTGCCTTTTTGCAGATCTCATCAAACAGATTGCACATCCTTAGACTCAAGAAACATGTTATTATTTAGGTGCAGTCTCCATACTTGGATAATTTTCTAAGTGCTGAATTCCAACTGTTTTATATAATAGTTTTATGAGTTCCCTATTGAAGCAATTTAAACACATAAAAGTTAATGCCTCTGGCTCTAATAGTAAAGGTAACAGTATTTTCCATATACACTGCTCAACAAAGTTAATAGAACAAAATGTTTTTCATGAATATTTAATTGTGAACAGTACCGTCGATGACACTGTTCACAATAAAATTGAAGTCTCATTTTAGCCTACAAACAGATTGTAGACGTTATTTCATCTGTAGACAATGAGGAATGCAGTACACTCCCTCTGATATCAGAGAAAGGGACACATGCGGTCTTCTTGTAGGGAGCAGAATAATGATCAACGGCTGCAATCTTCTTGTTTTTGATAGGAGCCGTAACTGCACAGAGGTACCAAGAACAGATCCTCAAACCCTATGTGCAACTTTTTAAGTGTGGTGGGCCCAAATGTTTTCGTGCACGATGCCACTGCACATAGAGCCGAAGTGGTGGAGGAATATCTCGAAACTGAAGATATCCAACTGATGTCATGTGACCATATTTTCGAGCATCTTGTATCGACTTCTGTAATATGACTTTTTTGGTAATTCTTATAGAAATCCTATAAATATTCCTCATACCTGTCCGAAGTTTCTTGCCCTCTCCACATTTCATCTTTATTCTATGGTACACCGCCATACCAAATTTTGGCCTGCTTTAATGCAAGCCACACCATGTTTTCTACTTGTTCAGTTAATTTCATCAAGCAGTGTAGTCCAAGAAGCCACAAGCTTTTGCTCACTGGCAAAAAAAAAACAAAAAACCCACCAAGTAAATAAATTACAAATTATATGCTTCCCCCCCCCCTCACAGGTTAATGTGAGGGGGGGGAGAAGCATATATCCAGTTAATAGGAAGCATAATCCAGTTAATCTTTGAATTTATTCAAACTGTCAGCCTCAATTACCTGCTTGAGCAACTTGTTCCCGCAACCAACTACTCACTAGATAAAAGAAAACTTTCTATAATCTAATGTACAAAGATTCTATAATTTGAATTTATGCCCCCTAGTTCTGAAATTCTTTATAACAGAATTCCACCTTCATTCATTTTACTAATCCCTCTCAGAGCCTTATAAACCTTGATCAGGTCACCCGAGGTTCCTGATTGCCATGCTCTGTAGCCCCCGCACTCAATCGTTCCTCATAGTCATCCTTTTACTGATCTCACCATTCATGTTGCTTGTCTTTGCACCCTTGCAAGCAGCTCAATGCTTTATTTCAGATAAGCTTTCTACACTAGCAAAGCAAATCCAAATGCAATGCTATACTGAAACAGTATTCCAAATGTGGTCATACAATTGCCTTATGGTAGGATTATGACCTATCTCTACAGGATAAGTTCGATAAATCATCAATAGGAAAAAAATGGACTTTTCTGGTTGTCTGTTTACACTGTTCAGGAAAACTTCATATCTGCCTGTGTTGTAACTCCCAGATGCCTTTCTTCCTCCACTGTTTTTAATTCAACCCCACCAAGTATATAATTTATTTTTAGGTTGCTATTCCCCAAGTGTGAGATCTTGCATTTAGCAACATTAAAACATAGCTGCCACTTCTCTGATCATATGTGAAGTCTGTTCAAGTCATCCCAAAGGAGTGCTGCTTGGCACTGATCATTAACGGCTCTGCCAATCTTTATGTCTGCAAATTTTGACTTCACACCTTCTAATCCTTTCATTGATGTCATTTATGAATACGAAAAACAAGGTTCAAGAACCAATCCTTGAAGGATCTCACTACTGACATTTACACCAATCTGAAGAATATCCATTAATCATACCCTTCTGCCCTGTAGCACCCATCTTAGAATATTACCAGTAATCCCAACATGTTCAAGCTTATACAGTAACTGCTCATGAGGGACTGAGTCAAAAAATGTTTTTCTAAAATCCAAATAAACTATGTCAAAATTGTTCCGTAAAACCTACTCATGAGCAAATGTGTCAAAATAGCCTACTACGTTAAACATGATTTTCCCTTAACAAAGCCATATCTATCTAAATGATCCTGGACTGCACTCTTAATCAATGCCTCTACGATTTTTCCTACCACTGAGATCAGACTAAGTGGTCTGTAATTACCAACTTCACTCTTTAAACTGCCTTTATGTATGGGCGATAAGCTGTCACTTCTCCAATCCAAAGCAATCTCCCCAGAGTCCAAAGATGCCCTCACAATTAACCTGAATGGTTCAATACTCACCCCCTCAAAACTACAGCATATATGCCATCAACTCCAGGACCCTTACTTGCCTTCATGCTCAAAAGTTTTTCTATTAAACAATCATCTGTAATTATGATATTACTATTTTCATATGGCTCTGCCTCATCTCAGCATGAAGTGCCTTTTGTCAGTATCTATTCAATTCATCCATATCAGCTGGGTTATCTAAGAATTACTGCAAAATATAAGTTTAAAAGATTACAAAGTAACTTTACAAATTAAGACATTGATAAACGACTATTTTTCCCACGAGAGGAAAACAAATGAACATGTCAATTAAAGAGAATATAGTTTAGAGATGATCAGTATGGGGTTCTGGAGATAATTTAGCAGATATCCAAACAAAATTCTACTTATAGCAACACTAGGAGCAAATGGATGTTACTGGCACAGTAGCAATAGTAAACCTGCTCCTCAGTTCATTGGATTGTGATAATAGCAGATGATAACCTGCATTTTTGATGAGGTCCCACAGAAAGAAACTGAGTGGAATAAGATCTGGTGACTTGGGAAGTTATGACATCTGGAGACCTCCGGAACTGTTGATTTTGACATATTCCCATTTGCAGTAAATAATGAGGTATGCCATCTTGTTGAAACATTAATCTTCTGTCCTGGCTATAGTTCTTGATTTGTAGTAACAGAAAGGCCAAAAATTGTTGAAAAATCAGTATGGCCAAACTCAAAAGATTGACGAGCACTGTAAAACACCTCTTGCAAATATTTGTTAGGCATCTCACAAAGCCATAAAATTGTTAAGTGGTGTTTACTTAAGAATGCATATTACACTGGATACAAACATAACAATGTGCTGACATTACAGAAATTATAATAAATTCTTAACAGAATGAGCACGTCCTACTTATTCTGATAATGTACTGTGTTAAGTTAAAGAAACTAACTTAACTAAATTAAAATCTTCCTTGATGTAAGTAAGAAACTATATCAGAACTGTCAGTGCTGACTTTCCTAACGTTAAAGTACTCTTCGCTGAAAACATGTTTGAAAGTTTTTGTCATTTTCAAGCTATGCCAACACAGTATCTTTTAATTTTATGTTAGCACGGCTTTTCATTTTTCTTTGTTGCTATCAGTGTCTGCGTGTAGATGTAAATGCCAACGTAGCATTTGGTGCAAACTGGTGGTTTGAAAGACCACTATATTCATAGCTAGCATGGCATGTGAAGTTTTTTTTTAATTTCAGAGAAGTGACTGCCTCACATGTCCATTATTTTCCCGCTCATAGTAGGCCTACTGGGTTTTTTACCATGGATCACAAAACAGTTTGTTGGTTATTGTAAGGATTTAGGCACACCAGCAACTTTGGCCATATTGCACCATATGTAATATGTCTGTAAATCATGTATTCTATGGTCAATTTGCCGGATGAAAAAACCAGTTTCTGGGAGAAAAAGCTGTGCTACCTCACCTGAGACCAACTCACTCAGCCACATGAAAACCCATAAACTTCAGTCATTGCCAGGATTTAAACTAAGGTCTTTTTCACCCAGTGTTTTTGTGCCACCTGCAAACAGTCTGCTAGCATTTCTGTTGAAATATGCTGTGATTAAGGCAAAGTTTTAAAAACTTTGCCTTAATCACACTGTATTATAAAAAGTTCATCAAGTTGTTCGTAACTGAGTTGTAAACAACTTACCAGTTGACTTTTTTGTTTGTTAAAATTTAAGTAAGCTTAATGAAGAGAAACACTACATACGTAGTTTTATTTTAAAATTTCTTTTTACAATATTTTTTTCTATTTTCATTAGGATTTCTATGCCTTTGAATTTGTGGTTGCTTTTTGTGAATGCCCAAGTTTGATGCTCTACTGTATATATCATGCATTGCAAAAGGAGATGTTCGTTTCACATAGTCGGGATCAAATATATCAAATTTTTCTTGAGAAAATTTTGATGGCCTGTTTTGAGGAATAGGCTGATCTTCACAGAGTACTGGATCACTGGCATGTTTTCCTCCTTGAGGATGTGGTAAGGAATACTGTAATAAAATTAAGGATAAATTTTAATACTTTATGTAGTCAGATCAAATTATACAGAATTTAAAATTCATTACAAGTTCAGAACAGCAAAATGTTATTTACAACAGAACATTTAAGAACAAAATTGAAGAACATTTAAAAATAGTTGTGAAATTACTTTGCTATTAGAATCCATTAAAGCTTGGATGTTCATAAGCTTTTATATTACTGAATTAATAAAATAACCATGTTTTATGTTAAAAAGAAAGATGTAGATTGATCTGTTGTTGGTTACTAAAGTTACTAAAGATTCAGCTGAGAAGAAATTAAACTTGCACTGCATCTGCCTCATTAGGCAGCAAGGGTGCCTCTCAGCAGAACATGCTACCAGAACCAACATACGGGTAAAAGGAATTAAACAAGCTAATAAGTCATGATGATAACTTTGCATCTGCAGAATAAGTTTTGTACAGTAACAATGCAGATGAATAAAAGGACACATATATGCACTGCTGCATGGAAAATATGTAGTTTAATTATTCTGCGCTAGTATTGTAATTACATATTTCTTGTGTTATCAAGATATCAAAAATTGGTAAACAATGCCCCTGTGACTTACAAAAACTGACGTTTATACAGATCAGACAAATCAAGGCACAAACAATGAATGTTATTTATTTGGCATCTAGTATTTTTTTTTTACTGACCACTCATATGGCCCTATCGAGAACAAGTAATAAATTTAAAAGTATGACACTAAACATAATTTATTAAGAAATATTATGTATAAGTATAGTAAATCTGAACAAACAGAATAGAGAAGTCTTCTCCTCAGGTGAAGCGTTACTTATTCGAAGTAGTGCAATATCATGGCAACTCGTTGTGAAGATATTCACAATATGAGATATAACTTAAAATGATGCCGCTTTGCTAGTATTCTGTTCATTCAGATTTCGCTATGTATTATTGATGCTTTCGCACTATACTTCTACATAGTCTAGACTTTTCCATAGCTTGAGGCTTATGCCCTAAACACTTCATAGTCTAAATACATCATATACCATCAGGCATCTCTCTCATATTGTGGAATTATACTTCATAACTGTTTTGCCATCATTGCATCACTCGGGTACCTACCCACCCACCGAAGAAGGGCCAAATAGCCCTGAAACAGCACCAGGGGGAGCCTGATGATGTCCGGAGTTTCCAAGAATAGGCAACAACAACAGCCTACTCCACTGGGGAAGCGTTGCCTATTTGAGGAGTTTATGAGTGGTGTGAGTTGAAGGAGTTACTGTCCCTTTCATTCTTCTACACCATTTCTTTTCCTCTTCCACTCCTACTATTACTTTCCCCTCTACCTTTTTGCTTTTCTAAGTCTAATAGGGACAAGTGGATAGTCGAGTTATTATCCCACACATATACAAAATAGCCCTGAAACGGTGCCGTCTTGGTGATATCCATCTGAGAATAAGTAACATTAGTCTTCTCCTCAAGTGAGGCGTTACTTATTCAAAGTAGTGCAATTGCGAAGGTATTCACAATATGAGATATAACTAAAAACGATGCTGCTTTGCTAATATTCTGTTCATTCAGATTTGGCTATTTTTATTGATGCTTTCGCACTATACTTATACATAGTCTAGACTTTACCACAGCTTGAGGCTTACGCCCTAAACGCTTTATAAGAAATATTATTTAAGACTGTCAAAAATAAATAAATAAATAAAAAAATTGGTTGCAAAGCTTGCTAGCTACAATCAAAGCCATAATTCTATAATAATTATCCTTCTAAAATTGCAATTTTAATTTTTAACAAAATGTAGCCATGCCAACAGTTTCCTTTGGTTTGAATTAACTATAACCAATATTTATCTCTCTAAATAATCACTATTATACCATTATTAAGTTAGTTTATTCAGCCTACTGACTAAATATACTATACAATTAGATAATATTTTGGGAACCTTGCCAGAACCCATCATCAGACCACACATATTAATACAAACATCCAATTATCTATAATTTTTGAAAGATACTGGGTTACCTGTTAACGGCCTCCTGCTTCTTGAATGCCAAAGGCTCCTTCATTCAATCAAGAGGTGCTGTTAATTATTATACCTAAGTTGGGCCTGGAGCTTTTAATTACTTGGCCAATAGTAGGTTTCCAGGTGGGTTATCCCGGAGCCCAGTGCTTCTTTGTTGTTCATGCATGAAAGACCATGTCAGATTTGTTTGACATCCACATTGGATGTCAAAAAAGAACACAAAAAAAGGTGTCCAATATGGGAGAACAAACAAATCTGACACCGCCTTCCAGGGATTCCAGTACAGGGATGCTTGGCAATTTAGCAGCACTACAGTTTGTCTATTTAAGGGTTTTTTTGGCACATCTGCATCTGAGGCTATAAAGCAGTACAGTTCTTTCAACTAATGAATAGTAGAATAGAAGGAAATTTAAAGAATAATTTTATATAAAAATGTTTGGGGACAATTCTATAAACATAAAACAACATATAAAATATTTAATATCTCAAAAATCAATAGAGGAGGACCTCAAGAAACAAAACAACAGCCAACACTTCCCCTCCCCTCCACCATAACACACATTAACCCCACACAAATCCAAGACCAGTATAACCACAACTTAGAAAATATTTAGGGAGTGAGGTATCAATCCTGAGGTGCATTTGAACAACAAAGAAGCACTTGGCCAAGAAAATAAAAGCCCCAGGTCCAACCTGGGAATAAAGAACCTGTTTAACAGCACCTCTTGAATAATGAAGACTCTGGCATTTGGCATGGGACACTGTTAAAGCCCCATCAATCAGTACCAGTGCTGTTCACTTTGAATTTTAAAGGCAGCAGAAGCTGGTTCAAGCACTCCAAAAAAGGGTGAACATCAAGTGTTATGAGGCACGGAGGCATCCAGTGCTGATAAATAAGTAACTGATGCGTTTAAAATTGAATTCCAAGAGGCTTGTTGATCAGGAGGGTTATCTTCCTCAGCAAGTTTTTAATGTTGATGAAACTAGCCTCTTCTAGAAGCAAATGCCAGGAGAATGTATATCACTAAGGATGAGGCTAGTTTACCCAGGCAAAAGCCTATGAACAATAGACTCTCTCTCCTCTTGGGTGCCAGTGCCTCTGGAGATTTTAAGCTAAAGCCTTTGCTGGCATATCACTAACACCCCCCTTCCAAAGTGCTTAAACAACAAAAAAATCAAAGACATGCTGTTAGTGTTTTGGTGCAGTATGTCTTCAATGAATGGGCACTTGAAGTTTTCTTTCCTTTAATGAAGACACTGCTCCTCTTGGATAATGCACCAGGCCATGATCCAGACCTTGCCCAATCTCTGGTGGAACAATTTAACTTTGTTCAAGTCAAAATTTTGCCACACAACACCATTCCCTTTCTTAAACCAATGGACCAGCAAGTGATTGCAAATTTCAAGGAAATATATACCAATAAAATGTTTGCAAGTTGCTTTGCAGTGCCCTCTGGTGAAAATGCTGTCGTCCTCAAATATTTTTAGAGAACTAAGTTCAATACCCTGGAATGTGTGAGGTTCATCATAAGTTATTGGAATGATGTGTCCACCAGGTGCTTAAATTCAGCTTGAAAAACGTGACTTTAATCATACGTAATTTTGATGGATTTGAAGATGTGATACTTTAACAAATGAATCGTCACTCTTGGTGAATCAATGGGTCTGAAGATTCATGAAGAGGATACGATGATTGATACTCATGGGCGTGATCTAACAACAGAGGAGCTACAAGAGTTAAAGAAAATAATGGAGTGTGACACTGGAGAGGAAGACTCCCAAAAAATATCAGCTGAACAGTTAAAGACTGTCTTTTCCTATTGGGAGTGTTTAAGAGAAGTGGTAAAAAAAAAAACCACTGAACTCCTGTTTTGTAAAATGGAAGACGAAGTTATACCTTACTTTAGGAAGATGCAAAAAGTCATCAAAACAGTACACTTTGGCCAGTTTCTTTGTCAGTAGCAAGCAGAAAAAGATACCTGATGCTTGATTCTACCCCACCACCACTATGCCACCATCATCAGCTCTGAACTTCAAGTCTAAGGTAATTTCTAATTTATTGTTTTTTATTATTATTTTAAGATGTTTTATAATTAATTAAAAATTTTTTATAAAACACTCATTTTTAATGTAAAAATCAAGTATGTGTAAGAAAACTATTTTGTGTGTTGTTGGAGTTGCCTCTCAATGGTTTGGAATTAATTACAGGAAATCAATGCATTAATTGGTTTTAGCTTACAATATTTTCAACATACAATGGGTTTTGTGGAACATACTATTGGATGTTGGAGTCACACATCTTATTTATTTGAGCTTTCATTTATATATGAGGGGGTATCAAAAAGTTCGTACCCTTACCTAGAAATAATAGCCCTGGAAAGGTGAAACCACAGGAACTTTAATCCTTTTCTATGTATTCTCCATGTATAGTAACACATTTCTTCCATCTATGGATTAGTTGTTTAATTCCTTGATAATAGAAGTCTGCACTTTTTGACTGAAACCACAATTCCACTTCATTGATGACTTCCTGAGATGAATCAAAGCGGTGTCCACACAATGGTTTCTTCATTTCTCGAGACAAGAAGTCTGATGGTGCTGGGTCAGGAGAATAGGGCTTGTTTGTTATTTGGTTTTTAGGAGCATTAGCAACTAAAGCCATATTGCTCCGGGAATATGCGGTGGTCATTCCCTGACCTTTCTACATCCTCCATATTTGGTGGTGATGGGCTCGAACCCTGGTCTAATCAAGAAGCGTGTGCTATGCACTACTGCTCCTTCCCACCTGGTTACGGAGGCGCGTAAGAGAACAGAGCACTGGGCAACATTGTTGGTGGGGGCAACGCCCATGTGATCCAGTGCATTGTCTAACAGATGGACACCTTTGGTTAACATTCCATGCCTTTTCACCTTCAAAGCATCACATAACTTTTTCAAAAGATTTCTGTAGTATTCTCCGGTAAGTGCGGAACCACAAAGTAATCTATCAGGATAGCCCCTTTTCTGTTCCAAAACACGGATAACATCACCTTCTTATAGATGGAGTGGTCTTTGCCTTTTTTGGGAGGTGGGCTTCCACTGCTTTGACATGTCTTTAGACGCCGGATCACCCAGCATTCGTCATTTGTCACCAACCGATCAAAAAAGTTCTCAACATTGCCATTACACAAATCCAACAGTTAGCGAGAACATTGCATTGCACTGCACTGCATTCGACATTGCTTCTGCAAAGGCATTAGCAATCTTGAAACCCATCGTGCAGAGACCTTAGACATGTGCAGAAGGTCATGTAGAATGCTGTGGGCAGACATGTAACTAGTTCCCACTGCACTTGCAATGAAATGCATTTTAGAGCTGTACCCACGAAATGCAAGGAAGATCGGATCTCACCATGATGTTCATCATAACCTCAAAAGTCATCAATCATACTGCATGATGGAAGATATCGGGAAGGGTTGACCGGAACTTAGCTCTGGAGACTAAACATGGGTTCCACAACTTCAAGCATCCAATAAGCAAAGTGGTGGTATTACACCGGTTGATGAGAGTCATCTACCTCCTAGTATTGCCTAGTAACACAGAGGGGGCGGCATTCCTCCATGTGGTGTGGGCGCTACACCTTGACCCCCGCTTACGTTGGTTCACACGTGGGTGATCACCCACAGTGTGCTTGTGCATGAGGATTATACCCAGGATTACTAACAGTCCCATCATGAAGGTGCAAGCAGAGGATTTTGCTGTCACATACCGTCCAGCCTTCGCCAAAATTGGGTCCACTTGACTTGGCTTTCACCCGAATACCAGTTCCATCAGCATTTAAGACTCCCAGGTAGCAAGTACAGCTTGTCTGGCATATCTGAGAGAATGTCTGTGACAACCTCAAGGACCACTTGAGGTTGTCACAGAGGGTTCTGATAAGGTTCCCGAAATGTTACCTAATTGTAACATATAGGGGGGAAATTTCTATCAGCATGGCCCACACTTGTAGGTAGAAGGAATTTGTTTTTTAGAGACGGGATACACTTAAACAAAGGTGGTGCAAAAGTTTTTGCCAGTATTATTGAGGATACTTTAAAGGTTCAGGGAAACTGCTAGTTAGGGGGGGGCGGTAATACTGACATGTGTTTATCTGATAATATTGGTCAAAGTAACTCTTACACATACCTCAAGAGTTCTTATCTGTTACCCCAACTGGACATATTACCTAGATGTTCTGGGAGCAGAAACGTTTCAAGTGTACAGGTAGCTAATGCCAGGGAAGAGAGCCCAAAAAACTTCAAGGGTTGTTAAATATACAAGAACAGTAAGTCTTAATTGTTTATATAGTAATGTTAGAAGTGTCGTCAATAAAATGAGCGAATTCGAACTGCTGGTTAAAACAAGTAACGCGGACATAATAGGGCTTACGGAGATGTGGTGCCACCTGGAAATTGGGGATGACGAGTTTCAGTACGGCTTGTATAATGTATTTAGGAAGGATAGGGTAGATAGAAGGGGGTGGTGGGATAATGCTTCTTATCAGAACCAGCCTGAGTGCGATTATAGCTTTCCCAGATTCTGACATTTCACATGCTAGTATAGAATGTGTATTGTGTGAAATAGTTGGAAACAAAGGTATAATGCGAGTAGGAGTAATCTTCAGACTAGGTGATTGTGAAGATTATGACGAAAGCCTCTACATGCAAATGGAATGGGCAAGTAAGCATCAATGTCTTATTATGGGTGATTTCAATTTGCCTTTATTTGATTGGAGTAAATGGGAAGGAAACTCGACATGGGGAACAAAATTTTTAAATCAACTAGATGACTGTTATTTGTATCAACATGTCAAGGAAAGTACTACAGAAAAGAATATCATTACCCATGAATCAAATGATATAACAGGGCTGACAGTAGAGAAACCAGTAGCAGGAAGTGATCACAGAGTTCTATGGTGGATGATGATGAGAGAGGTAGCAGCAGTAAAAGGCAAAGGAATGGGTTTTAATTTCAGAAAAGGAAATTACGATGCCTTAAGGTACTACCATGGCCTCTATTAACTGGGTAGATATCGCGCAGAGAATGAATACATTTGAACTGTGGTATGCTTTTAAAACATTAATCACAGATGCCTTGAATGCGTATTTACCATTAAAAAAATACTCCACGAGGAGGGTTCCAAGTTGGATGAATAGTGAAGTTGTCACATTACTTGAGCAGAAAAATGTGGCATGGAAAGGTTACAGAACAATAAAAAGTACTGAAGCCTATAACAGCTACAAGATGATCTGTAATAGAGCCACAGAAAAGGTTCGACAGGTAAAGGCAGTAATGAGAAATCACTAGCAAACAGCAAAGAGGGGGATAAGGAATTCTTCACATATATAAATGCCAAGAAGAGCAGGACAAACCAGATCGTACCTTTACCTAAGGGAAAGGGATAGTATTAAATACACCAGCTGCCATTGCAGATGAACTCAACAGTTATTTTGCATCGATATTTACAAATGGAAAACCTTTTGTGGCAATAGGAAATTGTGGGAGCGAAGTTGAAAAATATGTAGTTAATGATATTGAAATTTTGCAAGATTATTTAATAAAAAAAACTTTCGAGCCTACAGGCCAGTAAGGCTCCTGGAGTTGATGAAATATACCCGATAATCTTAAGGGAGGTGGGAAGTGAGTGCATTGAACCATTGAGGCTAATTATGCAAGCATCACTAGACTCTGGGACGATTCCCTTGGATTGGAAAAGTGCCAATGTATCTCCCATACATAAGGATGGCTCTAAGAGTGAAGTGGGAAATTATCGACCTGTCAGTCTGACTTCAGTGGTAGGGAAAATCATGGAGGCAATGATCAAAGGTGGAATTCAGGATCATTTGGATCGAACTGAAATTCTCAAGGCTACTCAGCATAGTTTTGTAAAGGGAAAATCATGTTTAACAAATGTGGTTCGCTATTTTGAAAGGGTCACTCACGAGCTGGATTTAGAGAATAATTTCAACATTGTTTATTTAGATTTCAGCAAAGCTTTTGACTCGGTCCCACATGATTTGCTTTATAAGCTGGAACAGGTTGGAATCACTGGGAAAATCCTTAGATGGCTTCAGGGCAGGATGCAGAGGGTTGTGATAAATGGCTATTCCTCAGATTGGGTTGATGTAAGAAGTGGGGTTCCCCAAGGATCAGTATTAGGACCACTGTTGTTTTTAATTTTCATAAACGACATTGATGAAGCGATAGAGGGCATGATGTCTAAATTTGCAGATGATGTTAAAATTGGTAGAGTTGAGCTGAACAAGCTGAGCTTCTTCAGAGAGACCTAGACAGACTTCAGGAATGGTCAGAAAAATGGCAGTTATGCTTTAATCCAACAAAGTGTAAGGTATTACACCTAGGAAACAGTAATCCCAAAATAACTTATTCACTTGGTGGAGTTCAACTAAACCCAGTACTGGAGGAAAGGGAAGGAAGGAAGGAAGGCCCATGGTGTCCTATCGATGATCTATTGAACTTTTGCAAGTAGAGATAGGGATGTGATAATCCCATTATATAAGGCTTTTGTTAGACCACACTTGGAATACTGTGTTCAATATGGAAACCGCACCTAAAGAAAGACATTGAGCTTCTTGAAAGGGTGCACAGCAACTCGCCTGGTGAGTTCGGCAAAAGGGCGTCCTTATGAAGAAAGACTTCGAATATGTAGGTTGCAGAGTTTGGAAACTAGACACCTTAGAGGAGATTTGATTGAAGTGTTTAAGGCTCTGAGAGGCATCAGTAAAATGAATGAGGACGAAATGATGCTAGAACTAGGGGACATAAATTCAAGTTACGGGGGGGGGAAATGTTTAGATTGGACTGCAGGAAGTTTTATTTTATCCAGCGAGTTATAAATTACTGGAATAAGTTGTCTACATGAGTGGTAGAGGCTGACAGCTTGGGGAAATTCAAAGGTCATCTGGATAGTACCTTCGGGTGAGGGAAGCGCATAGGATGATAGGTTTAATTTCCTTTTCTTTTATTAATTATTATTATTATTTTTTTTATATCATTGTTTTATTTGGATTTCTGGTGTACACCATAGACAACTCTTATGAAACTACAAAGTAGTTGTTGTAGGCATCATTTGCTCTTTCTCATGTTGTGCTCTGCCTTCACGACGAGTTGCCACTACCTCGAATAAGTAACGCTTCACTAATAGAGAAGACTATTGTTACTTATTCTCAGTGAGTACCACCACCCAGACATGTTTCAAGGCTATTGGCCTATCATCAGTGGGTGGGCAGGTACCCTGGTATTGCAGACATGACAACCCAGTTGTGAAGATAATCACACAAATGAGAGATGCCAAAAGGTGTATATGACAATATTTAAAATAACTAAATGCACAAGGAGTTTAATATCTATATAATATCGGTGTGTAGATACACCGTAGACAACTCTTAAGGAACTACAAAGTAGTTGTTGTAGGCATCATTTGCTCTTTCTCATATTGTGCTCTGCCTTATAAGTAACAATAGTCTTCTCTATTAGTAAAGCGTTACTTATTCGGAGTAGTGCAATATCATGGAAACTCGTTGTGAAGGCAGAGCACAATACCAGAAAGAGCAAATGATGCCTACATAAACTACTTTGTAGTTTCTAAAGAGTTGTCTATGGTGTATCTACACACCAATATTATATCGATATTAAACTCTTAATGTATTATGCCTTGTGCATTTAGTTATTTTAAAAAATTACATATAGTATATTTAGTCAATAGGCTGGATAAAAACTAACTTAAATAATAGTGGTTATTTAGAGAGAGAAATTTCATGGAAAAATCACCATGTAACATCCTTTCCTAACTATATAACCAATATACCACACATGATTATAATTAAAGTAGTACACACAGAGTTACAGAACTAAGTTGCATTTCAGAAAACCACTCATTCCTTTTCAAGTACACACACTGGCTAAATATATAGATGTATGTTGTATTATCTGGTTTAATTGATATCATTACCCATATCTCTAAATGAGGATATGCAATCACTGACACCATCCTTGTGCTTCAGAGTATTTGGCTCTATAGGAATTTTAGCTAAGCTATGTGTCCTTTTAACTAGTGTAATAAACAGACAGCACACAGTACTATACCTTTTAAAAAAAAATAGATTGGAAAGTGCAAAAATAGCTGAATCAATATTCAATATAAAATGTATATAAAATAGCTTAACCCCTTTGTAATACATATTTTTATAAATTAATTTGACTAATGTCCTCAAGTTTTGTTAAGCAAGAATAGATTATCAATAAAAGAAAACACTAATTAAATAAAGTATACATCAAGAGCTTCTTCAGATTTTGTAAATTACATTTACCTCTGCATAGTAATAAATACATAATTAAAGGCTACAAGCATAAATTAAAGAAAATAAAATACTACGACATTGGAAAACAGGCCTTGAGCTTCGGGTTGCATATCACAAAACTTTCTAGCGACAACCAACAAACTGAATTAACATAAATTTATTAAAATAAATAATATCTACATAAAATACTAAAACAGATATAAAATAAATGCGTTAAAATACAATAAAATATGGACAAGACTAATAAAATATACATTAGCTTTCGAGATGATGTGCCTCTTCATTAGATTAGTCGGTGAATGGTGTACTGCAGTATATATATATATATGTTGGTTAAAGTTATTAACTTTAGATTCCAACTTTTCCAACACTTTAACAGGGGAGTCTTGCACAGTTTCACAAAGCTCCCAAAACTGTGCAAGACTTCCCTGTTAAAGGCGTTGGAGAAGAGAAAGTTGGAATCTAAGGTTAATAAACTTGTGCATTCCTGGTTTTTAGCTAACAAGATTACCAAAAACATTCGCTGGAAGCTTCATGTGACAGGTTGTTGCCTCCTGCAGTTTTATGAGCATTCAAAGATCCACAAACCTGATAATCCTTGCGGCCCATTGTCTCTTGTTGCAATACACCTACATATAAACTTTCTAAATGTTGCCAAGTTATTCGGACTCCTTGTTGGAAAAACTGTTTACACTGTTTCTAGTAGTATGCAGTTTTTGCATATTATTAAAGATGTTACTATTTCTGAGAGCTAGGTTATGGTCTCCTTTGATGTAGTTTCCCTGTTCACTTCTTTTCCTGTACGCAGTCTAGCACAGGCTATTGCCTGTGCTAGACTTCTTTTGAGCAGGGATACCACATTAGGAGACAGAACCTCGCTCTCTACAGACAATATTTATACTGTTCTCAATCTGTATTTAATGGGGGGCGTGATCGTGTTCAATGACTTTTTTTTTTTGTTAGTTGTTGGCGCATCGGCTTCTGTGGCCATAATGCACCTCCCAAGGTTTTTTACATTACACTGATCCAAGCCCGAGGCAAGATTCGAACCCGCAACCTTTGGGTTGCCAGGCAGGCAGGCACTTTACCCACCTGGCTAGCCCGGTCGGCAATGACTCTGTTTCATCAAATACAGGGCACAGCTATGGGGCGCCCCCTATTAGTCCTATCGTGGCCAATATTGCCACGGAAGAACTTGAGTCAGATTTTCTTGAACTTACCTGTTCCTAGCTTCTTCAGAATGATCAAGATAGACTTCAGAGATGGTCAGAAAAATGGCAGCTATGCTTTAATCCAGCAAAGTGTAAGGTATTGCACCTGAGGAACAGTAACCCCAAAATAACTTATATACTTGGCAGAGTTGAACTAAAGCCGGTAGTGGAGGAAAGGGACTTTGGTATTACGATACGGTCAGATATGAAGTTCTCCAAGCATTGTAGACTGGTTGCAAGGAGGGCCCATGGTGTCCTGACAATGATTTATCGAACAATCGCTAATAGAGATAAGGACGTCATAATCCCATTATACAAGGCTATTGTTAGACCACACTTGGAATGCCGTGTTCAAGTACG
This sequence comes from Mastigoproctus giganteus, assembly GCF_048544385.1. Taxonomy (NCBI): domain Eukaryota; kingdom Metazoa; phylum Arthropoda; class Arachnida; order Uropygi; family Thelyphonidae; genus Mastigoproctus; species Mastigoproctus giganteus. Next base: position 8,992,004 of record NC_143584.1, read on the forward strand.
AAGACTGCACCTAAAGAAAGACATTGTTCTTCTTGAAAGGGTCCAAAGATGGCTAGTTCACCTGGTGAGATTGGCAAAAGGGCGTCCATATGAGGAAAGACTGGATTTGTGGGTTGCAGAACTTGGAAACTAGGCACTTTAGAGAAGACTTGATTGAGGTGTTTGAGGCTCTGAGAGGCATAAGCAAAATAAATAAGGACGAAATTTTCACAGTTATAAACGATTCTAGAACTAGGGGCCATAATTACAAGTTACAGGGGAAGTTGTTTAGAGTGGATTGCAGGAAGTTTCATTTTAACCAGCGAGTTATAAATTACTGGAATAAGTTACCTACATGGATGGTAGTCGCTGATAGTCTGGGGAAATTCAAAGGTTAGCTGGATAATTTCCTTAGGGAGGATGCAAATGCATGGGTTTTCCATTTCCTTTTCTCTTATTGATTTTTATTATTATTATTTTATTTTTTGGCTGGTGCAGCATAAGCTATAGGCTTCCTTGCACTATGTGGCCATTACTGTTTGTTTAGGGATTTATTAGGCACATCGGCAACTATGGCCATTACTAATACTATCACTCTCTGGTGTCGTTATGTTGATGATATCTTCGCCATTGTTCCTTGGGGATGAGAAACTCGACTGCTGCAATATCTCAATTCCTTTTCATCCTTCATTCAGTTCATTATTGAACTGGAGGTCGATAACTGTTCCTTTTTTGGATGTTTTAATCCAATGCATAAGTTCGTGTTCTGTAACTTCCATTTTTTGGAAGCCAATTTACCCACTATGGGTCCGTGCAAGCCCCTGGTCATTTGCGCAGCATTGCTCACACTTCATTCTCCCGCACTTGGATGCATTTGTAGACTGGAGTTCTCCCGCACTTGGATGATTTCCAAAACTAGGGCTTTCAAACTGCAGTTATCCATATTAGGTTATAGATATATGTGAGCTCCAGATTCACAATTTTTTTTCACAATCTAAACCCCCTCACATCAATGAACTTATTTCTACCGCCTACATTCCCTATTATCTGGACATGTCGGAACATCTTGATAGGATTTTGCGTCTCCATCATAGATGTGTGCAACTGTCGAGATGCGCCTCCATAGCCAGGTGGGAAGGAGCAGCAGTGCGTGGCACCCGCTTCTTGATTAGACCGGGGTTCGAGCCCGTCACCACCAAATACGGAGGATGCGGAAAGGTCAGGGTATGACCACCGCATATCCCGGAGCAATATGGCCTTAGTTGCTAATGCTCCTAAAAACCAAATAACACCATAACAGCAACTGCCGAGGATGAAATTACATTCTATTATTTGTAAGGTGAAAATACCTGTTCCTCTCCAACAGATTGGTTCGGTATAACATATTACATCTGGATTGTGGGGGGGGGGGTGTTATGTAGGTGAGTCCACCAGGAGATTGAAAGATTGGGTTTCTGAACATGAGGTGGCTCTTCGAACCGCTAATTTTGAACACGCCGTGGTCACTGAGCATTATTGGGTTTAGCAGCATAATTTTGATCTCTGACAGGATATTGAAATAGTAGACTATTCACGCGATTACCACCAGAGCTCATGGTACTGCACATAGCTAGCAGCAGTAATCGTACCATGTATACATAATTCTGCTCTACCAACACCAGACTCATGGTGTATGATCATGCTCCTTTGACTTTTGCTGTTTTAATCAATATATACTGCAATACACCATTCACTGACTAAGCTGATTAAGAGGCACTTTGTCTCGAAAGCTACTGTATATTTTATTAGTTTTGTACATATTTTATTGTATTTTAATGCTTTTATTTTATATCTGTTTTAGTATTTTATGTAGATATTATTTATTTATTTTAAATTTATATTAACTCAGTTTGTCGCTATAAAGTTTCGTGATTAGACATTGCTCATTAAGTGCAACCACTTGAAAGGATTGTCATATAAGACCACTGATGTATGGTGAAAGTTTGCAATGAACAGAAAGTTAAAAAGAAAAATGTTTCCAAAAACACCATAGTACACTGGCGTGCAAAACTTAAGGACCAACACTATTTCTGAAGGTTACAACCACAAAATCTTTACTTAAGGTACTCTTTCCTGATGAGAGTAGAGTCAGTCTCAGCAGCGATTCAGAACGTCAGCTAATCTGGTGAGAGGTTGGCACACAGTATCACCCTGCAAACATCACTGAAAGGGATCGATATGGTGGTCGATCTCGTCTGGGAAGGCATTATCTTGGATGGATGTACACAACTCCAGATACTGGAAGGCGGTACTGTAACCGGTGCACGCTGCTGTACTCAGGTAATCCTTCCCCATGCACGCCTGGTCTTCGGTGCCATTGGCCCAGAGTTCGTGTTTATGGATGATAACGCCACACCCCATCGCACTGCAGCTGTTGATATGCTTTTGGAAAGTGAGGACATTGTTTGTATGGATTGGCCTGTCCGTTCTGCCGATCTAAATCCTGTTGATCACATATGGGACGCTCTGGGGAGACGCCTAGCAGCACGTCCACACCCACCAGAAAATGTTCACCAGCTGAAGGCTGACAGAGGAATGGACATCGTCCATTCCTCTGTCAGCGCAATTTCACAAATTTGTAGTTATGGAAGTAGGCATGTAGTAGTAGTAGTACTACTACTACTATTTGGGGTGTTGCAAATTCCACATCTGAAGAAGGTAGAACCAATGTTCTTCACTGGGCAAGCTTCTTGACAATTTAGCAAATACTCTATATTGTTAGTTTTTACCTATACTGTTTAGATACTATGTTATATGCGCATCTACTAAATTTAAAAAAAAAAAATGGAACCTATTTTTGATAAGATAAGGATACAATTTTAACATCTGTAGCCTGACTTTTAGTTATTTATAAATTTGTATATCATATTTTTCCAAACTCTAGAATCATTAGTTAAATAATTTAACATTTCTCAATATTTGCCATTATCACAGTATGTTGTTATAATGGCATCTCTCACTAATCTATAATTACCTCTCAGTCATAACTTACCCTTGTTCCTCTAATGTTGATAGGTCTACGGAAGTTTATATTAATAGTTTTAGTGCCATTCTCATTAACCATTACAGCAACTCTCTTCAGAGTTTTGTTACCACAGTTGGGGCAGAATACTTTTGTCATAATACTTGTTGTCCTACAAATATTAAATAATATTTAACATTTAATTAATTTTTGCTGAAGAATATACAAGGTTAATGATTTATTTTGCAAATAAGCAATTAATAAGTCAACTTACCTGAAACATGAATGACAACGAAGGATAAAGGTCTTGGGATTCTTAATCAACATTCCTTCTACGGACAAAACATGAAGGCCCATCTGAATCAATACATTCTGAAGGAAAAGAGGTAATGGTACTTTTTTTAGTGACAAAAGAAAAAAGAAATAACTGTAACTAGAATCATAATACACATTAATTAAAATCATTTTCAGTGTGATCGGCTAATTTAAGCCCCCAACTCACTAGAAGTGAAAACTATAACACTGAGTAAAACTTCAAGACAACAAGAAAGTCAAGCTGGTCTTGAGGCCTCTAACTATACTTTTTCTTTGAAGCTAGGAATATGGTCTAATGACTTGACTCTCTAGAATTCTAGCTGTTAAAATACTCATAAAAATAAGAGGAAAGAAGCCTTTACAGAGCAGGCTGAAATGCAATCCAACCCACGCAACATCAACAGGAAGAATCCTCTCCTTTCTCCACACCAGTTTAACCAATTTCACAGAAATAGCCAATGTCAGACTCCTCCCACCTCATATCCATTTTCACTACGTTCCTCTATAATTTAATGGTGTGGTTTTGGACTCCAAATAGAGGGCATTGCATTTCACAAGATCAAATAAGTATTTCAAACTGGTGTTTTTTTTTTTTTTTTTTTTGGAAATAACTTTTCACTCAATTAATTAGTCCTATAAAAATATATTCATAAATCTCAGCAACTCAGAATGTAAAGAACACACACCCATCGAAATGCACTGATCGATATCTAATCAGGAAATGACCTATATAATTATTTACCTATGCATTTGTAGTGCGCAGCATTCTCAAGGTCAAATAAATATCACTATGTAATTACATACCTGCATTTATATAAGTAATTTAAGAAAAGGCCTGGTAAAAATTCAAATCTTGGGTACCACTCCATACTAAAAATCAAGAAGAAGGCAGTGATTGGCAGGTGCCACTCACTGTTTAGCCCTGCCCCTTTCCTCCTAGGTTGACATGTCTAGAGTGTTTATCCCCCCACTTGCCGCTGTTTTAAGATCGGGAACTCGTTTTCTGATTTTAAAACAGCAGGATGGGGAGATAAACATCCTACCTAAGCTATGCACCCCCCCTCCTCGACAACACAAAACAATCAGAAACAAAACGCATTCACAATAATCACCCAATCACAGAACTCGATGGTACAATCACTCCTTTCTACAACCACGCCCACTGCACAGAGACAAGTGGTACCCAAATAATAGATTTTAGGCAAAGGCCTTTTGCTTTGGGTTCCATAATATATGAGGAATATTGTTGCATCCGAAAGAGCAGGATTAAAATATTTACAAACTAAACAAATATTTAAAATATCTACAAAATACTAAACTATTTACAAATACAGTCAGTCCTCATACAGCACGATAGTTGTGTTCCTAGAAACCCTTGTGCAATATAAATAACAGGCCCTATGGGAAAAATAGGGTTAGGTGTCCACCACCCAAGATTGAACACACATTTGTAACCAAGACATTACCAAACACAATAAATTATCGTAATAAAATACTTATGTATTTTATTACGACTGTTACGTAATAAAATATTGCTAATGCTTTTGCTTCTATCGTAAGCTGACTTGTTCTTTGTTTCACCTATTCAAACAGATAGAACAGCTGTTCTATCTCTTCCAATTCTTTGTGTCTTAATCTAATGGATTTTGTTACACTTTGGGTTGCTCCTGCTATGAAAATTGTTTTTATTTTCTCTGCATTCTTTCTAATTATCGGGATTGCCTCATTTAGATTTAATATTTTTTCTCTATCAACAGAGGCGGACTGGCCATAAGCCTTACCGGGGAAACCCTGGTTGGCCGGAGGCCCAAAGACGATGGAGGCCGGTGTGATTTTGCCCATAAACACTAGTATAAGGTCACCACAAATTTTCCCTGGTAAGAAATTTTGAACCAGTCTGCCTCTGTCTATCTATATTGCTTTTCTTTTTCTCTCTGAATCTGTAGTGTCTTCACCAGGATGCTTCCTTTTCACATCTTTTTTTTTTTTTTTTTTTTTAAGTAATTTACTCATTTTTAGGGAATAAAGCACAATTACAAAATGAGGAGGCATGCTTGATACACATAAACAAAGCTGCACGTGTGTAGCAACTGAATAAACAACACCGTAAAGGGAGAGACACTTAACACCTCACTAGCTCACATTTAATAAAGCACATTTCTGGAGATCACTACCATAAAACAATAAAAACAATTTCCAGTTGCGTTTCTACTAGTGGAATCTGTTATAAACTGGTAGTAAACTCGATCTAATTGCATTTGCCGATAGCTGGAATTGTGTGGGTTTTTATGTTATTAGGGTGAAATGTGTTTCACTGATATAAAAAACATAAATACTATACATCTTCAGAATATTCTCTTCATTCCTATCATGTTGCGTTCAGTTGGGGTGATTCCACGTTTGACTACCATTTCTTGTAAACACAAAGGCGAATTGTGCATAAGCGAATTCGGTTTGTGTTATATACGATATTGTTCCCCTATTTATAAATCGTGTATGTTCGAATTTGTGTAGTGTAAACACGAATTGTGTGCAATCAGTCCTTATACAAGGACTGATTGCACACAATATTTATTAATATACAAAAAACGTTACAATGGAACATCAAATGTTAGACAGTAAAGCATGCACACGAGGTTGGCGAACGTTATGGAGGCACTTGTCAATAATTAATTGTATTTGTAGTGACGTAACTGCCTCACCCTCTTCTTCCTTTTGCTCAAATAAATATCACTAGGAAAAAAAAAAAATTTTAATGTATAGAGGGATAACAGCAAAAACTTAGGAAAAACTCAAACTTACTTTTGGACAATTTTGAATTTAAAGTTTTACTGTTATAACTTATTATTATCAAGACTTGCATGCAAACAATAATCCTTTCATTCATATTGCATTTCATATAAACATTTCTTTTAATATATTGTTAGTGTTTAAATTCACACACTCTCAATGAAGTTACTGTTAGTTTTGCTTATCTTATGTACCTTTTAAACAATAACTGGAGCAAATTAATGCAGAACTTACCTGCATTGCAAAATCAGTTGTCACACATGCAACTGAAACTGGATTTTCATCTATAGATAAACAACCCATTTGTTTTTTCACTTCATCTATATTGCTAAGAGTTATCCATTCTCCACCTTTTGTGCAGCTATTAGAATCATGACCAAGATTTTCTTCATTATGTAGTTCTCTCTCTTCTGAATATTCTGTTTCATTCAGATAATCACTAGCATCAGCATAAAGATTCTCCCCATTGCCACAGAAAACTCTAGAAAGTTCCTTACCATCAACAGTTTCCTCAAAGTTCATAACTTGACATGAGGAATCAATTTCTGGCTTTTCTTCTTTTTCAGAATCCTGAAAGTTGAAAATTTGTGGTAATATAGAAACACAAAGAGTCAAAAGAGGATGGCATTACAGGAAAGGAAGGCTATTATCCTGTTGGCTACCAATATATTAGATTTAAAAAAAGTTTACAGACATATCACACTTTTACTCTACATTTGTGAAATGCTAATGCAAGAGTGGTATGCACCTGTATCTTGATTCATTATTAAATCCTGTGTTATGTTTTATCATCAGTTCATAAAAATTATAATTGCAAATGTATAGGAAATACCCATTTAGTTGTAAATTTAAAAAAACATACATAATACAATTGCACTTCTTAAACCACAGGTTGCAAATTTTTTGCATCCAGGAAAACTGAAAATTTGGCTGCTTAATTAATGAGCAGAACGATATTATAGAACAAGAGTCCATTATATCTAATGCTCAGTATGTGCAGAGAACATATTCATAGAAAACCATCACTAACTGATCATTAAATTCCTATATAAATGTAACTTGCCGTAACTTGCTGAGATATATTATCACAAATTATTTATTACAAAAATAATTTGATTTGTTTTAAAATAAAATATGAAATAATATATCTACTGTACAAACCTGATAAAATAATTCTCTTTGAAAAATTCATTAAAAGAAAGCTTAAGAGTTTGCCTTCTTATCACCATGAAGAAACATACGGCAAATGAAGGCCTCCAATGCCATTACTGTTTCTTTCAACACTGGAATCAAAATCCTCTATGACTCCTTTTGTCTCTTCCACCTCCATCATGATTTCTCTTAACTGTTCAGGCTCATTAAAGGGAGGAGGATACTGGAGATTTAATCACCACCATCCCTTTCTTCAATTTGCGTTTGTATGTGCAAATCAGTCAAATAACTGATTTTGAGATCTTCTCTATGAGACTCCAGCAACTCACATCTTCAGTACAGTAATACCCCGAAGTTACGCGATAGGTGGGTCCGACGAAAATCGCGTAAGTCGGGGTACAACTTTGCATATAAATACATACAAATTTTGCTTAATTGGGACCAAGGACTAACAAAAACACTAGTTTATAAGAAAAATATTAATAAAATTGCAGTTCTTTATACATATTAATACAAAATATGTATTAAAAAACAAATGACTTACGTTAAAAAGTTATTTCGATGTCGATGGCTTCATAAAATCTAACAAATTCGTCTGACGACACAGCGCGTTCTTTTTTTCACGCAGAATTTCTTCGTAGCAAGCTAATAATTTTTTTATTCCTTGCTTTGTAGCTATAACGCGTTCTTCGTTGTAGTCTATGTTTTCTAAAATTTTTAAGCCCTTTACAATTGAGCCCTTTTCAATTTTCAACATGTCAAGTTTGCAATTGTCATGTGCTTTTCGCCGTTGCTTCGTTTAGGCCTGTAGCACGTGCAATATCACATGGTCTTTCATTTCGCTCAAAGCGTTTCACAATTTTATATTTTTTCTCTATCGACAGAGGCGGACTGGCCATAAGCCTTACCGGGGAAACCCCGGTGGGCCAGTGTGATTTTGGCCATAAACCATAGTATGAGGCCACTATAAATTTTTCCGGGTAAGAATTTTTGATCCAGTCCGCCTCTGTTTATCGATAATTGCTTTTCTTTTTCTCTCTGAATCTGCAGTGTCTTCACCAGGACGCTTCCTTTTCACACCTTTTAATTAAGTATTTTACTAATTTTTAGGGAATAAAGCGCAATTACAAAACGAGGAGGCACGCTTGATACGCATAAACAAAGCTGCGCGCATGTAGCAACTGAATAAACAACACCATAAAGGCAGAGATACACTATTAACACCTCACATTTCTAGGGGTTACTACCATAAAACAATAAAAATCCAGTTGCGTTTCTGCTAGGGAAATCTGTTATAAACTGGTAGTAGACTCGATCTAATTGCATTTGCGATTATACCGATAGCTGGAATTGTGTTAGTTTTTATGTTATTATGGTGAAATGTGTTTCCCCTTCACTGATATAAAATACATAAAAGCAGCAAAGTTGAATTTTGTTCATCTTTCGCTCTCATTCTCCGCCGTCGCACCGTATATCGATAACATATGAAAAACGACCTTGAAGTAGTGGGCGGCAGCGGTGCCAAACGAAAAATCAAGAACCGCGTAACTCCGAGTTCGTGTAAGTCGGGGTAGCGTAAGTCGGGGTATTACTGTATTCACTTCCAAGTTAAGGTGTTCCTCCATGTAAAAATTTCCTTTATGATATTTTCTTGCATTTTTGAAGATCTCCATAAACATTGACAAACTGCACTTAAGTTTTCTCCCTTCATATTGTTGGAGGAAACCCATTTCTTCTCCAGTTATGATAAGTTTCGTCATTAGTTTCAAGTTTAAGTCAGTAGAGACCTGCTAGCAGTGTTCACATTGTTTTCTATGAACAGCTGTGGCACAAACGTGCTTTGTTCTCAAAGTTTTTGTTAAAGTGGAATGACACGATCCAATGGAGATACACCGATGAGTCAAAACATTATGACCATCAAATCGAAGCACTACAGCGTGTGCGCAGGTCGGGACATGATCCTGATACTGAGCACTCTTGTTCTTCAGATGAGAAAGGCAGCGGACTTAAGCGGGTTTGACAAAGGCCAAATTGTAATGGCCAGACGATTGAGTCAGAGCATATCTGAAACAGCGGCAAGGTGTTGGACGATGCTCGAGGTGAGCGAAGGCTCTCCCTGATGTTATATGGCAACAGAAGGGTGACTGTGGTGCAACTCGCCGGTAATCGGAAGGCTGGTGACAGGAGTAATGTCACAACACACAGTACATCGAACCCAGCTGAAAATGGGGCTGTGTAGCCACAGGCCGCTCCAAGCGCCCATGCTAACCACAGTTCACCAGTAACAGCGCCTATAATAGGCACGTGAACATCGAAACTGGACCTTGAGTGATTAAAAGAAAGTAGTCTGGTCTGATGAATCATGTTTCCCGTTGCACTATGTGGACAGCCGGGTACGTGTGCGTTGTTTACCTGGGGAAGTGATGGCGCCTGGATGCACCGTGGGACGAAAACAAGCCGGTGGCGTCATGCCTTGGCCGATGTTCTTCTGGGATACCCTGATCCAGTCATCCATGTACTGGGCATTCTGACATCGATCACCTACCTAAACATCATTGATGACCACGAAAGGTACACCCTTTCATGGCAACGGTATTTCCCTCTGGCAGTGCCGTCTTTCAGCAGGATAATGTGCCATGCCACACCACCCGGATTGTTCGAGACTGGTTCGCAGAACACGAGGATGGCTTCCAGGTATTGCCCTGGCCTCCAAATTCCCCAGACATCAATCCCATCAGGCATCTGGTGATTTGTGTTGGAACAGCAATTCCGATCTGCAGCGTCTCAACCACAGACCTTACAGGAGTTAAAGGATCTGCTAGTTACATGTTGGTATCAGATACCACAAGACACATTTAGAAATTGTGTAGCGTCCATGCCTCGCCGGGTACGAACTGTTTTGGCTGCACGCGGAGGACCATTATCATTTTAGGTAGGTGGTTATAATGTTTTGGCTCATCGGTGTACGTTTCTTTAGTTTATTAATGTTTCATATTAATAAAAATTAATATAAAAATCTGCAGTGTGGTCAGTCATTAACATCAATTGATGAAATCTGAGACATGATTTCATCATCTGACGTTGACTTAACAGATTGCAGATTACTTTCAACAGACTACTTACCATGTTTGAAATGACAGTGATAATTGAAAACTTGCATATAATCCACTGTAGATCTCTGACATACTGTTTTAAGAACACATATTTCATTTGTACTTTTCCTGATTTTAAAGAAAAATTCAATACACTCATACATTTTATTCAGTGCACACCATTTTGAAATATGACAGGACATGAAAACATGTCTTTATCTGCCTACAATAACAGATTGCCATAAGCAAGTGAACAACTTACTGCATGGAAATAAGGATAAGGCATGTCTAACATGTTATCCAATTTTTGTGGTGTAGTGCACTCTGCTAATCAACCTTGAACAATGACAATCTGGATACTTTCTGAACAGACCTCTTAGGATTGTTTAAGTAATGTGTCCCTTTATGTATAACTATCTTTCCAGCAAGTGCTCCTAGCTCTAATCTCCAAGTAATAGTAGACAGTTCACAATAGATGGAAACATAAAAATAGCTTTGAAAATTGGAGATTGCAATTGTTAGCATCAGCTGTCTGATACTGGCATTAGCAACCAAAATGTGAAGAAATTTTTTGCGATTCAGATTCATAAGTTGATGAAATTGAAGCAACTGATACATAAATACATGTAGAGGATATTACTGTAAAAAAAAAGAAAAAAAGTATTTCTTTTACAATTTGATTTGATTGCCAAGCCAACTTTTTTTTTTCATTAGAGTAAACATTAGAGTAAAAAATAATTTTTTCCCCTCTAATTCTTTACTTTAATCTTGGTAATCAAGTTTAAAAAAAAAAAGTAATATATGCAATAATTTATGTACAAAATTTATTTTTTTTAAAATGAAACTTAAACAAAACTCACTCCCCACAGCTAGCTCCTAGCTAGAGAGCAAGTTTTCCACTAGAAAACTCATTCCCAAACTATACACTTTTGGCAGACTCATGCTTCTTTTCACTGCTGAAAAGTGTTAAAGTAGTTGTCAATCACGTTCATGTTTCAATCCTGTTCACTTGACTTTAGAGAAAGTCCATTCTTGTTTATACTCCGGCACGATCACCAGGTCAGTAGAGTTTAAAATAAATCAATCAATACAAATTGTTAATTGTATTTAGCAGTCACGGGCTCGAACCCCGGTCCACCCAAAGAGCATGTGCTACCACACTCATGCTCCTGACCACTTGGCTAGGTCAACCCTGCGGCATTTGCACAGAGGTCTAAGAAAGCAAGGGGGTTTTTTGGAAGGAAACAAATTATCAGAAATAATGTTCAAAACAGTGAGTAAAATTTATTTAATTATACCTTAAAGAACCATTTCTTCTAATGCCAGGGGTTGGTTAGAAATCTAGCATGACTATTTAAAGATTAACTCCTATTTAGGAAGTAGACTGCTTGTCAAAAAGGTATGAACAATTTCAACAGAGAGAAAGATCACCCAATCACTGTGCTCTGCTGCAGGTAGGGAATAAGTTGACTTCAGTCTTTATCAATGTTTAAGATGAGAAAGGTTGTTTATAGGTAGACTAACGTATATATAACAGGGGTGCCGGATTCAATTCAGCAGTACTTTTGGATTTCATCTGGGTGTGCACAGAAGTGAGAATTTTACATATTAAAAATTGTTAACTTCATTATTAGTGTTTCTCTTAGCTATTCAATTAAACAACAGATAGAATCCAATGAAATTATAACAATGGTTTATTACCTCATTAAACTGATACAGATTTCCTTTGGTATTTGGGTTTGGTCATACATAAATTTTAGTTAGTTATTCGATGTAATAATAATGAAATAAATCATACTTAAAACAACTTGGCATACATTATAAATTTTTTTTTTTAATCTTTTTCAAATACGATATTTCTTACCTCTCTAGGATAATAAAATCCAGGCAAAGATTGCCGAAACTCATCAATATGTGAACGTGTGATGACCTATAAGATTCAGTGAATAAATTTAATATTTCCACAAAATTAATTGTTCTAATTAATTTAGTAAATATTAATAAAAGTTTATTAAACTTAACTATATTGATGATAAATCAAAGCCCATTAAAGATAAACTGCTTGTCTTCATTGATAAATTGTTAGAGACAGATTGTTACTATTATATATAAGGTGTTCTGATTAAAGGGCACTGGGGATCTATCTTACTTATATTTAGGTTTAGGCCATTTGTTGTCTGAGTCTTTCCTGTCATATTTGGGCTAAATTTTTTGAATTTGATTTAAAACTTTTAACCAAGTAATTTTAATTAATTTTGTCAAATCAACTGCTTTTTTTTTATGAATGACAAAGTTGTTTCCCATCATTGGTGTATGTCTGAAACAAATATAAGCTAATTTTACTTTAAGGGAAAAAAATAATAAATAAATAAACAATGATTGTATGAGATGTTTGCTGTTCAGTAATTATGTTTAGCCGCACAACTGCTAATACAGTTGTACTGTTGCATTATTATTTTTTCTTTATATAAAAACAGTTTATTTTTGTTTTAGAAGTAAACTGATGATGCTGAGAAAGTGGAATAACCTTCCCACTGAGAAAACAGCAGTTGACTACACTATAAGATTACTCACTCTCTCAGAAATGTGGAGGAAAAAAAAAAAAAAGTGATATAAAACAAAGATTAAATTCCAAAAATTTTTATGCAAATATGTTATAACAATTCCTTATTAAAAAAAAGTCCAAATGGCATGCTTACAGACTAGAATTAACTCAGTGTATGGCATATTTTTAAAAAATTCATGTAGTACATGTGAATATTTTGAAAAAATTCCTGTACAATTCATGTAGTACATGTGAATATATTGAAGAATACTTGTGTATCAGCAAATGCTTAGATAACAAATATGTCAAAAAGGCTGATATAAGGAATATCAAAACTTGAATATGCAAATTCTATCACTCTCTGACCAAACTGTGAAAACAAATTATTAATATTAAAATTGTGAAACACAATTTTAATATTCTAATAAAATATATCATTTACATATAAATGATAAAAATCAAAAATTACTTTTTACAATAAAAAATACATTGTATAGTTAAAATATAATATGTATTAACATTTCCAATGTATTAAAAGAAAAATAGAGTACATTATGCTTAACGTTCAGAAAGGGGAAGAAGATTTTCAACATTGAAGGCAGCATAACTGACTCATGTGCCCAATGAACTGATTTTTTTTTTTTTCCCATCAGGTCACACTACATGGAGATCATATGGACACCACCCATGTAGTTAAGACTGATAAAGACAATAAAACTGCTGAAAGCTACAGTACTTCATTGTTTGAAGTTAAACAGTAAAAGGATGTTGATTGATCATGGCATGATTTGGCTGGTTAAAATAGAGAGTGGGAATTATAGAAGCCAATTCAGAAGAACAGTGCCCATGGAAGTATCCACTGAAAAGGCACGTAGCAGAAACAGCACATCGATGAGACAGAGTGGAGAGACTTTGTTAGAGATAAGTCATTAATTAACCTACTTTCCCTATTTTGAATGGAATCTAAATGTCTGAGAGGTTTTGGGGGCATTGCCCCATATGTGGGAACAATATTCCATGATAGGGTGAATTTGCAATTTGTGCAGAATAGACAGCTGTTTGGAAGAAAAGTAATGCAAAGACCAAAAAAACCTAGTTTTTTAGATACAGAGGAAGTAATATTTGTAATGTGCTTATGCCGAGAGAGAGAGAGAGATTTGAAGTAAAGGTAATCCTCAATAGAAATATATGATTTTGCCTAGAAATCAGTGTCATCAAAGATAAGCAGAGAATCACTTGGAGATCGGCATTTAAGAAATTGGTAGTAGAAAATTTTGAAAAGTTGAAGCTGTTTCTGCAGGGCAAGGTTTCTCAAACTGGAATGCAATGTGCTCTAATTAGCAAAACAATAGGATTCTGGTTAATGGAAGATCATTAACATAAAAGAGTGGGAGAAAGAACTTGGGGAACACCAGCATTATTGGAGGAGAGAAGACAGAGAGCCATCCACTATCACCTGCAGCAAATGGTCACAGAGCAAAGTGGATACCCAATTACGAAAAACAGTTGGCAAACCATAGGAAGCTTATTTAGAAGATCTTTATGCCAAACATGATCAAAAGCCTCTGAAATGTCAAGAGCAACTGCTTGAATTACAAACTTTTCCATTAAATTTGTCCACAGATGAGTAAATAAGCCAGAATATCACCACTGATGAAATCCTACTAGCAATCATTGATCAGATGGAAGGTTTCTAGTTTGTTTAAGAGTTGGCTATTAATTAGATGGGAGAAATATGTCACCCTTTGCTTTATATTAATGAAAATTCATATCACAGAAGTTTGACTGTATGTATAAAACTTCATTACAACTAATTTCCTTCTTGGCTCTTCCTGTAGCTAATTATTAATTATTAATTTTGGAGTACGCCCAAAAAAAAAAAAAAAAAAAAAAGGATACAATATAATTTCCATATGATTTTGATAATTATGTTTCTCTACGATCTATTGTTAAAAATGCAAACACATAGCATTCCCAGTTTTGTTAAATAATATCAATTTTCTGTAACCTCACCTTATTCACAAATGGTTCTGTATTCAGATGATTTATGCCAAAATTTTCTTTTTCCAAAAGATAAGTCAATGCTAATACTTTTATATCTGTTGCTGATAGACTGGGGTAATCACCAGTTTTCTTAGAAAACTCTGTTACTGTAAGAAACATTAAGAATTTATTAATTTTTTTCCTAGAAATTTAAATATCTAATATTCAAGTGTTACTGATATAAAATATACCGATTACTTCTAAAATATGTTGTAATCTCAACAATGGAATATTTATATGGAGCCCTTCAGGGCCTAGGCAAACTTGAATTGTGCGATTAGAGCCTGTAAATGGCAATGGACACAGCCAAAATCAATGATATCAAGTAACAATGAGTACGAACATCCATGTTCCATATAAAATTTGCAAATAAAATATACTTTAAAATTTTAATGTTGCAGCTTCTGGTGAAAAAGCATATGCACATTGATATGTTCAGATTTGCATATATTTCTTAGAAAAAATGCAAATCTGAACTGCACCATCTATATTTCTTAGAAATATATGCAAATCAAAAAAATATTTTGCCTAGGGAATAAAAACGCCAAAGATAGGACCTACGTCATCTATTCCCTTTGAATATATAGCACTAGACATCAATGGTTGCCTAAATTTCTCATTCTCAATTTGAGCTGTTATGTCAACTTTGTTGTTTACCTGAAGATAGTAATATGCCAATCCAAGTTCCTGAAGCAGTTTTTATTTTTATTATTAATATTTTTTTTAATGAAAACTCCGAACACGAGGGGTATTATAACCTATAGTACTTAGTACTGTGCTTGGGTTGGAGGTTGAGAAGACGAGAGAAGATCCTGGAAAAGGCCCGAGGTTGGGTAAATTCATGTCTTGACGATAAATAAGCTCATACAGACCAACCATTAATTGAAATAGCTCTTTACTGTGATTAGAATTTACAAATTAAAATAACATATTTACAATAAAATTTTAATGTACAAAATAAAACTGCTATGATACACTATATAACTAAAACTGTAATAAAATTACCTAAAATAAACTGGATTAAAAGTGATAAAACCTGTAGCTTTTGGAAGCATCAGCTTCCTTCCTCAACAGTAATAAATCTTCAGGCTCACGGTAGTTCACACGTGGTTCCATCGGCCCATGGTCAGAACTGGAAGCGGAAATAGCTCGGGAGTGCTAAAAGCAAAACCGTTCATCCGTACTTAGGACAATAGTTTCAAATAGGGGATGTAAATGCATACCCCTGTCCCTATTCATGCTATTGTTGTTGGATGAACGGATTTGCAGGCTCTTGAGCCATTTACGGTCCCAGAATCCATGTGCTTGATCCACGATAACTGCATCCTCTGGGGAGATTTGATGCTGCCTATCCCAATAATGCTCGGCCACAGCAGACTTATTATAATCAGCAGTTTTTACAGCATTTAAATGCTCCCCCAGACAATCTTTTAACCACCGTTTTGTTTCGCCCACATAGCCCCACAATCTGGGCATTTTATCCTGTAAACAACTCCACTACTAAAGTCCTCTGTGATTGGATCTTTTATCTGGGACACAACTGTGTGCACCCTCCACCCGGGAAGCTGCACACAGCGTGTATTGAAACCCCGTAAAATTCTGGTTAACCGCTCAGTAAGGCCCGGATAGTAAGGAAGCTGGACAACATAAGAATAGTGTGGTAAAAGCTCTAGTAGATAGAGCAATGTCACACTGTACTACTTCTGAGGACAAAGAATGTGAAATCAAACGGGTCACAGCAGACCTTAGAAATTGCGGATACCCCTAGAGGATCATGGACAGATACAGCAAAGGAATAGTGTCAAACTGTAGGGAACCATTTGTTCCTGTGGCTACCGCATACATTCCTTACTATCCTGGCCTTACTGAGTGGTTAACCAGAATTTTACGGGGTTTCAATACACGTTGTGTGCAGCTTCCTGGGCGGAGGATGCAGACAGTTGTGTCCCAGGTAAAAGATCCAATCGCAAAGGACTTTAGTAGTGGAGTTGTTTACAGGATAAAATGCCCGGATTGTGGGGAATGCTATGTGGGCGAAACAAAACGGCGGTTAAAGGATTGTCTGGGGGAAGCATTTAAATGCTATAAAAACTGCTGATTATAATGTCTATAATCAGCGGTTTTGATTACAGATATATAATCTCCCAATAATGCTGTGGCCGAGCATTATTGGGAGAGGCAGCATCAAATCTCCCCAGAGGATGCAGTTATTGTGGATCGAGCACATGGATTCTGGGACCGTAAATGGCTCGAGATCCTGCAAATCTGTTCATCCGACAACAATAGCATGAATAGGGACAGGGGTATGTGTTTACATCCCCTATTTAAAACTATTGTCCTAAGTACGGATGAACGGTTTTGCTTTTAGCACTCCCGAGCTATTTCCGCTTCCAGTACTGACCATGCAGCAATGGAACCACATGGTGAAATACCATGAGTCTGTTATATGTAAGGAAGTGTTGCCAGAAGATTTATTACTGTTGAGGAAGGAAGCTGATGCTTCCGAAAGCTACAGGTTTTATCGCTTTTAATCCAGTTTATTTTAGGTAATTTTATTACAGTTTTAATTCTTATATAGTGTATCATAGCAGTTTTATTTTATACATTAAAATTTTATTGTAAATATGTTATTTCAATTTGTAAATTCTAATCACAGTAAAGAGCTATTTCAATTAATGGTTGGTGTATGAGCTTATTTATCGTCAAGACGAGAGAAAATATTTGTTGACATTAGACTTGAACTTCTGTAGACTAATTTTCAGGAAGGAAGGTTGTTCCAGAAAACAGAAGTTGAATGAATAAACGAGGAAGATGAAAAGTTGGTTCTGTGGGTTTGAAGCTGGACAGTAAATGGATGTAGGCTGGTGGCAGCACATTTTCGGACAATTTTGAAAGAGAGAGCGGAAATTATAGAAGCCAATTCAGAAGAACAGTGCCCATGAAAGTATCTGTAGAAAAGGCATGCAGCAGAAACAGTACGTCTATGAGACAGCGAGTGGAGAAACTTTGTTAGAGATGAGTCATTAATTAACCTACCTGCCCTCTTCTGAATGGAATCCTCTTCTGAATGGGGACACCGCTCCAGATGTGGAAACAATATTCCATGGTAGGGCAGATTTGTGATTTGTACAGAGTGAATAGCTGTTTGGAAGAAAAGTAATGCCGAGGGAGAGAGAAAAAACCAAGTTTTTTAGATGCAGAGGAAGCAATATTTGTAATGTGCTTATGCCAAGAGAGAGATTAGAAGTCAGGGAAATCCCCAAAAGAGATATATCTACTTGCCTAGAAATCGGAGGGTTACCAAAGATAAGCATAGGAGCAAAAGAATCGTTTATGCAAGATATAAGACAAGACTGAGTTTTAAAAGGATTGAAATCAACTAAGTTGTCTTTTCCCCACTGGAGAATTACCCAGAGATTGGCATTTAAGGAATTGGTAGCGGCTCTTCCAGCTTACAGTGATAAATTGGAAGACTTTCTTACTATTTCATTCCTGTGAGAACAATATCACTGTTTCAAAGCCAAGGATATAAACAAATGAATTTTCTTTGGTTTCATTTTAAAAATGTCACATTCAATTAATAGAATGTGCAGAACCTAGATAGTTATGATCTTAATAACATTCTAAATGCCTTTTGATACTGTTTGCAAGAAATGCTGTCTTCCACAAATTACAACTAAGTATATAAGAAAAAAGTGACAAGGAGGAACTAGTTTCTTGCATATTTTATTTAACAGATAACAGAGCTGTAGTGACTCAATATGTTCTACGTTAAATATCAATTAGTTAAGAAAAGGAGGATTACCTCCTTGTAGAACACTTTGGTGCTGATACTCTCCATTGTTGAAACATCTACACAAATAGCTTCAATGTACAGCCATTCCCCTGCTTACATTATTATGTAAGCCGGGGAATGAACTTACAGAAATTTGACTTTACTTAAGTTTTTGCCAGCCGGTGTAAACTTAAAAAAAATTGTGGAAATGTATTTTGCATCCTGTAGGAATAAATGGAAGTATCGTGAAAATATCATAATGAGAACTTAATAACACACTGTTTTTTTTTTTTTTTTTTTAGGAAATTTGTTCCAAGACCACGGAAGTTGAAATTTTTGCTATAAAATTGCTCTACACTTTCATTGTTATCATATGTTCTGTTATAAGAATCAATTTTGTATACCTTCGTGATATTTTTCTAAAACACATTTCTGGAGGTCACTACCATAAAACAATATGCACTTTCCAGTTTATTGGGCTTTTCTGTTAATGATCTATTATAAATGGGTAGTAAATTTGATCTTACTGCATTTGCAATAATACCAATAACTGGAATTTTATGTGTTTTTATGTTAGGGTATTATGGTGAAATGAGTTCCCCTTCACTGAAATCTTCAATCATATAAAAATTTTCAGAATCTTCTCTTCATTCATATTTACTTATTACGATGGTGAAGGGAAAGGGACCAATGGAAAGTGCAAGTGCTGGCAGTGCTAGGAAACAAAACAAAATTGATTTAGAAATGAAAATGATTAATTAAGAATTACAAAGCAGGTCAAAGTTTCTCATCATTTGCACGGAATTAGGTCTCGCTGCTTCAACAGTGAATACTATTTTAAGGGACAGTGCATGTATAAAAGATCAACAGTAATCACAAAAGAGTGTCAGGTGCTATATCGAAGATGGAAAAGCTATTAATAACATGGATGGAAAATCAGATTCAGAAGCAAGTGCCCCTGAGTCCAATGGCCATTCAAGCAAAAGCAAAAAATATTTATGAAGATATTAATGATAAATATCGCTAACCCCAAGCCAAGTTCAACTGGTGGTTTAATAGGTCTGCATCGCACTGATTTCCAAAACATTAAAGTATGCGGTGAAGTCGCCAGTGCTGATTCTGCAGCTGCAGAGAAATTTTGTGTCCCGAAAAAGGCCTCAGAGGTTCGGAAAACTAATGCCAACGAAATAGGCAACTCGTACACCAACCATTAAGTTCAATTATTACTGTAAACGAAATGTTGATACAAAAATATAATAAAATGTGAAAATTATATTTACAATGAAATAAATAAAACTGATATGATCTACCATAAAATAATATGAATTAAAACATCGTTACAATAAAATACTATAAAACATACGCGTAATTAAAAGCGATAAAACCTGTAGCTTTCGGAAGCGTCGGCTTCCTTCCTCAACAGTATCAAAGCTTTTTGCAATACCTCCTTAAATAGCAGTCTCACGGTGCTTCCACATGTGATTCAACCAACGCATGGTCTGAACCAGAAGTGGAAATAGCTCGGGAGCGTGTCATCCGTAACCGCTCATCCGTACTGAGGACAACAGTTTCAAAGAGGGGATGCATATTTAGTCAGAGGAGAGCCTTAAAAGAGTTGAAACAGGACGATGGAATCGTGGTATTACCTGCGAATAAGGGGAGATCGACGGTAGTCTTAAACAAAGAAGATTATCATAGAAAAGCTTTGGATCTTTTGCAGAACAGTAATACCTATAAGGTTACTCAGAGAAACCCATTGGTTGGTCTGGAAAGACGTGTTAATAAAATGGGACAGCTTTGGTTAAAAGTGGAGAAAATTTCTAAAGAGATAGTTTGGTCCCTACATGCCAGGGGATGTCGACTTCCCAGATTTTATGGGCTTCCGAAGACACATAAGGAGAGGGGCGTCACTCTTAGACCCATTGTATCATTTATAGGAAGCCCCACATACGCTTTATCTGGGTTTTTGGCTAAGTTGATCTCCCCCACTGTAGGTCGTTCCAGCTATGTCATCAAGGATAGTAAAGAATTTGTGAACTTTGTGAAAGTCTCGTTCTCATCTATAGATGAGAACGAGATCATGATTTCCTTTGATGTTGTGTCCCTCTTTACATGCATTACTATTATGCATGGAGTACTTTGGGTAAGAATGGCGTTGAATAATGATGTCTCTTTGGGTAGTAGGTTGCTTTTAAATGTAGAAGATATATGTTCTGGTGTGGAACTTTGTCTGGCCAGCACCACTATGGTGTTCCAAGGAACTATGTATAAGCAGCCATGGGTTCACCCATTAGTGCTATTGTGGCCAATTTGGCCATGGAAGAATTAGAAAATAAAGTTTTTGAGGGGTGTCAGTTTCTCATGAGGAAATGGAAGAGATATGTAGATGATACTTTTACCATTATTCCGAAGGGGAGAGAGGAGGATGCACTTAATTGGCTTAATAGCTTCTCCCAATTCATTCAGTTTACCTCAGAGGTGGAAGTGGGTGGTACCCTCCCATTTTTTGGATGTATTGGTCTCTAGGATGGGCCTTAGGATTAAAACTTCAGTGTTTAAAAAACCTATGTGTACAGGCCAATACACCCATTATAGCTCAGCACAAGCTAGACAGCATATGAATAATGTGGTTAAGGCACTAATGAATAAAGCAGGGTTGCACTGTGCCACCTCTGGGGATAGAGAATGTGAAATTAGACAAGTCACAGCAGACCTTAAGAAATGTGGCTACCCTCCAGAGGATCTTGGACAGATATAGTAGAGGGGTTATGTCCAACCGTAGGGAATCATTTGTACTTGTGGCCACTGCATACATTCCTTACTATCCTGGCCTTACTGAACGTCTAACTAGAATATTATGCGGCTATAAGACACGCTATGTGCAGCTTCCAGACGGAGGATGCACACAGTCGTGTCTCAGGTAAAAGATCCAATAACAAAGGATCTTAGCAGCGGAGTTGTATATATGATAAAATGCCCGGATTGTGAGGAATGTTATGTAGGTGAAACAAGGCTGTGGTTCAACGATCTTCTGGGGGAGCATCTAAATGCTATAAAAGTCGTGGATTATGGTAAGTTTTTTTTTTGGTAGTTGTTGGCGCATCAGCTTCTGTGGCCATAATGCACCTCCCAAGGTTTTTGCAGTACTTTGATCCAAGCCTGAGGCAGGATTCGAACCCGCAACCTTTGGGTTGCTAGGTAGGTACTTTACCCACCCGGCTACCCTTTTTGGTAAGTCTGCTGTGGCCGAGCATTTTTGGGAGAAGCAGCATCGGATCTTCCCAGAGGACGTGGTTATTGTTGACCGGGCGCATGGGTTCTGGGACTGTAAATGGCTTGAGAGCTTACGAATCTGCTCATTTGATAACAATACTATTAACAGAGGCATACGTATGCAATCCCTCTTTGAAACTGTTGTCCTGAGTACGGATGAGAAGTTCAGTTTGACACACTCCTGAGCTATTTCCACTTCCGGTTCAGACCATGCGCTGGTTGAACCACCGTGAGCCTGCTATTTAAGGAGGTGTGATAACAATACTATTAACAGAGGCATACGTATGCAATCCCTCTTTGAAACTGTTGTCCTGAGTACGGATGAGCAGTTCAGTTTGACACACTCCTGAGCTATTTCCACTTCCGATTCAGGCCATGCGCTGGTTGAACCACCGTGAGCCTGCTATTTAAGGAGGTGTTGCAAGAAGCTTTGATACTGTTGAGGAAGGAAGCCGACGCTTCCGAAAGCTACAGGTTTTATCGCTTTTAATTACGCGTATGTTTTATGGTATTTTATTGTAACGATGTTTTAATTCATATTATTTTATGGTAGATTGTCAGTTTTATTTTATTGTAAATACAGTTATCACATTTTATTATTTTATGGTAGATCATATCAGTTTTATTTATTTCATTGTAAATATAATTTTCACATTTTATTATATTTTTGTATCAACATTTCTACAGTAATAATTGAACTTAATGGTTAGTGTATGAGTTGCCTATTTCATTGACATGAGAAATTTTGTGATGTGTTGGAAAAAACCCCTTCCAAATCTCCACAGCCCTCAACTTGTGCAGCGGCGGCATGCTTATCAGCTGAAGGGTTAAATCTGGCAACGATGCTCCAAAGGCAAAACTTGCTGACACTATGCCCGTCTCCTCTCTTTTTTTGTAATTTTATAATTTTGAAATTTTGTAATTTTTCCTGCGCATGGAATAAAAAAACAGAATAAATAATTCTATTTACATGTTTCTTTTTTGCTTCAATCAAATTTGTGAGTGCTGCATAAGCATTTAGGGAAATTCGGACTTATGTAGAGTTCTGTGGTACACAACCCTTACGTAACTTGGGCAGTGACTGTATTCTACACCCTTTTAGACAAAATCAATGATCCAATGCACCATGGAATCAGAGCTCCGCAAACCCCAAAATACATTGAATCATCAACCCTAATCCTTGAGTGAGAGAATACAATCTGTTCATATTTTAAAAAATTAAATGTTTTAAATTCAAAACATTTAATTTTTTAAAATACAGATGGATTGTATTCTCTTACTCAAGGATTAGGGTTGATGATTCGATGTATTTTGCGATCGAGCTTGGGGTTTGTGGGCCTTGGATCATTGATTTTGTCTATGAGGGTGTGGAATACATGTAAACTATTTGTGTAGTTGTTTCAACAATGGAGAGTATCAGCACCAAAGTGTTCTACAAGACATCAGAGGTAATCCTCCATTTATTAACTAATTGCATATTTTATTTAATAGTTTAGAGTAATCAATCGTATTGCTTTTAGCTAGTTGTTAAAAATAGATTTAAACAGTGTTATATTTATTTCTGCATGTAATTTTCTTCCATATGCCCACTGTGCAGGTTCTAGGGACATGACTTTTTGTACAGTAATAGCAGAATTAAATGTTAATTTCTACACTCGGGAATATGCCAGAAATTCTAATCTTTCCAGTTTATGCTGCCACGAGTTATTAGTGTTGGTGGTGAGAATGTGATTTGGCCTGACAATAAATGACGTGAGAGGAAAAAAAAAATAATAAACATCTGAAAACTAAATGAAGTTAAAAATACAAAAACACTGCATTCCTAGGTTTGTTAAATAATATAACATTTTTTTAGCCTCACCTTATTCATAAATGGTTCTGCATTCAGACAGCAATTATTTCTTTCATTATGATTTAATAGTTCTAAATACTTTAATAGTTATAAATACTTTAATGATTTAATAGTTCTAAAGGAAGCAAAATTTTGTTGTTCCATCACAATGAAGACATTTGGCAAGTTGTTTATTTCAAATAAATTAATGCATTTTGCCAAAATGATAGGATTTTTCAATGCATAGTTTGATAATGTTTAGAGAAGATCAATTATGGCCTTAATAAAGCAGCACTTTCAAAACACGTTTATTAAAGATTCCTCACAATGAAACTGAAAATTTATATTTCTAAAGTGAAGGATGCAAGGATCTTTAAAGTCAAGCATGGCAAGGGTTTTGTTCTGGAAATTTTTGGTTTATACATGAGGAAACCACTCATCATCAAGAAGGCGCCTCCGTAGCCAGGTGGGAGGCGGGCAGGAGCAGCAGTGCGTAGCAAGCGCTTCTTAATTAGACCAGGGTTCGAGCCTGTGACCACCAAATACAGAGGATGTGGAAAGGTCAGGGAATGACCACCACATATTCCCGGGGCAATATGGCCTTAGTTGCTAATGCTCCTAAAAAAAAAAACCAAATAACAAATCATCATCACGAAATAAGAGTACTAGAAAAAAAAAACATAACAAGAATTCATCTAAGGTGCTAATTGTTTTATGTTCATTTTCAGAGAAAAAGTTAATTGTAAGTGGCCAAAAATGTTTCAACCTATGCTTTATCAGCATGAACTCAGTAGATTTGTTCTTTGTTAATCCTTTTTCAAGCGCAAACCATATACCTGTTTAAATTTTGAAGTCTATTTTATGCCCAAATCACTTTATTAATATATTTATGGTATAATATAAAATAATTTCTTCAAACTTTGAAATTAAAATACTATACTCATCTTGTAAAAATACTATACAGGTAATCCTCATATAACAGGGTACTTAGGTTCCTATAAAATGTCGTGTTGTGCGAACCTGTGTTATACAGGACTAAGAAAAAGTACAAAATGCTTTGCCATACACCGAAGCCTCACAAAGAATTCACCAATTATCGTAACCACCAAATTGTCACATACAGCAAAATGTCAAACACCAAACTCTCAATGTTTCGTTCCAAAAGCTAACAAAAATGCACTATTTCATTAACAAAAATACACCATTTTAGATTTTGTGTATCTTCTACTTTCTTTAAAAAATCAGTAATCTGGGCTTGTTTGCTTTTGCTTGATAAATCTTTATGAATTTCATCATATGGAACTAAGCATTTTTGAAGCTCCCTTTTGAACTTTGGTCTCCTTTCATTCAAGAATCTGCATTCAGAAAATAAGATCCTAATTGCTCGGCTAACTCTATGCCTTCCTGTATGCTTTTTAGTGTAAAATTTGGAAGTTTAGAATTTTCATCTGCTCTATCATCCTCTGAATTGATTTGGTTTTACCTCCTATGCCATTTCCATCAAATCCACTTCGCCAGCCTCTTTTTCTATCAGTAATTCTTGAATGTCTTCAGTAATCATATATTTTTAGGAGCACAGGCAACTAAGGCCATGTTACTCTGTGTATATTTCTATAAATCACATATTTCCTGAGGTCGATTTTCTGTTTTGCTGGACGAAAAAGCAGAGATTCCAGGAGAAAAAAACCATGCTACCCTCACCTGAGCCCAACTAATTAAACCACGTTGTGAAAAAGACCCATAAAAATTCCTCCCATCATTGACGGGATTCCAGCTCAGATCTTTTCAACCCAGTGTGGGAGGAGGGCGATTCTATCAACTGCACTACCCACGAGGGCTTCAGTAGTCATATCATCAAAACCTTCCCCTCTTTCCGACATAGCAAGTTCTACTATCGCATCGATTCTGTTTTCTGTCGGTTCAACCATATTTCCTGAATGAACTGACTATGGCCATACATTTTTCCACAAGCATTTAATGTTTGAAGGTTTTACTTCTTTCAGCAATAAAGCTATGATTCTGATACAGTCCACAATTGAGAAATGCCACCCGAAAAATGAAATTCATCTGCTGTGCTGTCCTGTCGTAGCCGAGTGGTCAGGAGCAAGAGTGCATTGCACGCGTTCCTTGAGTGGACCAGGTTCAAGCCCGTGACTACTAAACACGATAAATATTTGTATTGACGATTTATTGTAAACTCTACTGACTTGGTTGTCGTGCTGGAGTATAAACAGAAAATTTAATTTTTTTAAAAATGTTTCCATGCCCTCCATTACTTCAATAGATTCGGATTCAATTTTATCCAAAATCCATTGTAACGATTTTCTCAAGTAATGAGTTTTAAAGGTGAATATTCAATGGTCAGGCCATGCCTTGAGTACTGCGTACAAGTCTGGAGGCCTCATTTTAGGAAGGATGTAGATTTGCTTGAGCGTGTACAGAGAAGAGCAACAAGATTGGTGAGGGGAACGAAGGAGTCCTCTTATGAAGAGAGGACTAAGTTCTGCAAATTGCAGCAGCAGCTGGAGACTAGGCACCTGCGAGGTGATCTGATTGAGGTATATAAAGCCTTGAATGGGTTGGGCACACTGAATTCTGATGGGATTCTTCCGCTTGCTCAGATTACGAACCTAAGAGGGCATAACTTCAAATTAAGGAAAGACAGCTGTAGAATAGATGTGCGGAAATTTGCTTTTAGCCAGTGGGTGGATTTTTTTTTTTTTTTTTGGCTGATGCTACATAAGCTCATATGCTTGTTTTCTTGCATCACATGCCTCTAACACTATTACTATTATTATATAATGCCTTGATCTAATGGCCAAATGAAAGAAGTTATATTAACCTAGTACAACTGCAATGGTAGGAACATAACTTCAACATTTGGATGTTGAATCGTATTTAGCAGTCAAGCTCATGACTGCTCAAAACGATTAACATTTGTATTGATTGATTTATTGTAAAAAAGAAAATTTTTTTTTTTTAACTTTGAAATCTGGATTTTTCCACAAGTTCAATAGCACAGAACATAACATGGGGATTTCCCAACAAAATAAAATACAGGAATTTCTCAATAATTTTTATTCACTAGCGAGTCAACAGCGGGGATTCAAAAAGAGTGGAAATGTTGAAAAATTACATCCAACATAGGATGTAATTTTTCAACATTTTGAACAAATTCTTTCAACAGGAAGCAGGGTTTTCTCAGCACAAAAGCACCATTATGCAAGGTTTACCGAAATTCTCTAATCGTGTTAGAGCAAAACTGTGTTATAAGAGGATTGCCGCAATTTATCAATCATGTTAGAGAAAAACCATGTTGCAGAAGTACCGTGTTATATGGGTGTTGCTGTACTCAACTTTAAATTTTCAAAACAAAATGATGGATAATTTAAATATACATAAAACAGTGCACCTACATAATGATCTGCTACCTATTAATAACATAAAAATTAATGTTAGATTTAAACACACTTGATCACTCAGCTTAAAAGCATGTAATTACAAAATAACAGCTCAAACCTTCACAATACTGGCAGTGATTTATCTCAATAGATTTATCTAAATATATCTTTTATGATACTATTCTCCATAAACCAACATGTATATTTAACAAAATAAACACTATATATATATATATATATATATATCCAATTTTTTAAATTTAATAAAATATAACATAAGCCAGTAGTATGGTAAAATCTGTCGCCATCTATTTTCCTTTTTTCTTTTATATAAGCTGATTCAGCTTACAGTATGTCAGTGGTGTGGCTTTGCTCTAGAGTGCTGTCTGTTCTATATTTTATTTTTCGCTGCATAAGGACCACCGCTGTGCAAATCCTCTGCATTGGTGGATCGATCGGAGGAGGGAGGGTGAATTGGTACTTCGATCTTTTCACCATGGCGATGATTTGGATAGCGATTGAAATGCAGCGATTCCATGACCATTATTGGCCTCGTGGTCCTCTGTCGAGATGGGGCATGATGGTCAGTCTATTTTATTTTAATTTATTTTGATTTTGTTATCATTTGGTAGTTCCTTTAACCCTCTTTTGGTGATATTTCACGCCTTTTGGAACTGGTACCTTTCAGGGGGGTACCGCTAAATTAATAAATAATTGGCATTATCCTAAATTTTGTATAGTTTTTGTTAATTGGATTTAAAGATCGAAATTATATAAGGGTTTTTGGGGCTACTAATTATATTTATTCTTTTTTCGTTTGATTGTTTATTTGGGTTATTTTTGCTCTACAGTTTTTACCATACTACTGGCTTATGTTATATTTTATTAAATTTAAAAAATTGGATGTATTTCAGCTTCATATGGAGGAATTGCATGTCGCTGCCTCTAATGAACGCTTAAGGATTTATTTATTTATTTCATTATAATTTAACTTTATTTAATATAATTCAATGATAGTATATATATATATAAAGTATATTTTATGTAGAAAGTGTGAAGAAGAGGAGTTTGGTTTAAACCTATTGCATTTACGGTATACACTGCGAGCTCGACTAAAGTGAACTCGATATATATAGGGTAACTTTTTTTTTTAAATTGATTGATTTTGATTTCATTAATTTCACTCTAATTGGTAATAAAGTCAAACATAACAGAATACAGACAAAACAGAGCTGTATTCTAGTAAATTTTGGTCTAAACAATTTGAGATGAAGAATCCATATAAAATTACCTCACCCCCACTTATATGACCAAGGAAAGCAACAACTCCAGAAATGTGCAAATTTTTTTTGGCACTATTTTCAGGGTTCAGTACTAACCATTCTCCATGAATACTTGACCATGAAGTGTCAGTTCTTTCTGGCTGCCAAGAATGCTCATACCTATTCAGTAGCAGTGTAGGTATAAATTTTGTGAGAAAAATTTACACATGCATGATGATTCACAAGGATTTCTTTCAAGAATTAACTGATTATGAAATGTGGATTCATCACTGGGCTTTGTGGACTCCTGTTTTCTTTTAAAACAGGAGTCCACAAAGCCAAAAAAATTCAGGACTCAACCTTCCACCAGGAACATTGTGGTCACTACTTGGGATACAGAACAATTCTTTTGATACATTACTAAAAAGCCAAAGAAAATAATTTATTGTAAAACCAAAGAACATTCCTGATGATCAGAAAGCTTAGGACCAAAACAAAAGAGTTGGCAGGTACGGTATACCTCTGCTTGACAGAAGGTTTGTCAAACAGGAAACAAACTATCATCAGGAAAACTATGGAGAGGATATCAAGTTAACAAAAGAAATTTAAAAATAATATTGATATAGGAGCAGGAGAAATGAATCCAAATCTATGTGTTATTAGATATGTGTGCTTATATATATTATACTTGTGCTGTGTGTAATGTGCATAAAGCCATTTAAATTAGTATCAAACAGAAATTTATTCTCACCAACAATTTAAAATGCATTCCCCTCCTCCTAACTACTCAAAACAGTGTATTATAATTAATAAAAACTTCCAAATAGGAACTGAATAATCAAGTTAGAATCAAGAAGCTCACTTACCATGTTTAATAACTTCTGAAGGAATTTCTCGAAATTTAAGCTCATATGGTAGAAATTGAAGTCGCTGTTTTGTTGCCTTGTCCTTGATTTCTCTTATAACATCAGGTACAGTATAAATATTTTCTCCAATTTCCTGTTAAATAAATTAATGTGTATTAATTCATCATCATTACAAATAATAGCAGTGATGTAAAAAACAATTTTGATAATACTGATTTCCCTATTACAATTAAAATGTGCTAAATAAGATTTAAAGAGACACAAATGTCGAAATTTAGCATGTATAATAATAATAATAAAGCTGTTTGTATATCTGTTACCAGCACAGTTCAAAGAACACGAAACCCAGAGACTTGTAACTTTGTATTATATTAAAAGAACTCTAGTGCACTACCAAAGAATCATTTTTTTACATTCCGTTTTTATCACACATACACATGTAAAAAAGGAATACCTCCACCATTACTAGTTAGGGCATAAATTAATCGGATGCCTAAGTTGCCTGCGCCTCCGTAGCCAGGTGGGAAGGAGCGGCAGTGCGTAGAACACGCTTCTTGATTAGACCGGGGTTCGAGCCCGTCACCACCAAATACGGAGGATGCGGAAAGGTCAGGGAATGACCACCGCATATCCCGGAGCAATATGGCCTTAGTTGCTAATGCTCCTAAAAACCAAATAACTAACAATAACTAACAAACAAGCCTAAGTTGCCTGACAGACTCATTCTACCACTATCTTTCACTTTCAAAAGTAATTTCACTTGACAAACTTTCAAAGGTAAATAAAGGAAAGCTTTAAGCATGGACAATTTTATAAAAAAAAAAAAAAAAAACTGATGGTGTGAGGGTCTAGGCATTAGGCAAATAATTGGTATACTCTGCAGGCCCAGTAATGAGAAATGAATGGAAATTACACTATTTATTTGTAGTAGTAAATAAACTAAATAAAAAAAAATAAGTAAATAAATAAACACTATTTATTTGTTTCTGAAACAGTCAAATGAATGTTGATTAAAGAAGCATTTCTTAGTGCATTATATTTATTCTACAAGTTGACTGAAACCTATTAAACAGTTTTATGTTATTTGATTGTTTAGGATAACAACAATGTGAATTTAGAAATCATTTCAGTCAACTGCTTCTATCAGCAGCACTAACCTCTCTATATTCCAAAGCAGATTCAAATTTTTATTCTTCCTCCACCCCAACACCAACTTTCTACTTCAAAAATGCTGGATGCACTAGTATTTTCAACAGCAATGAAAAGAAAGTCAGGCGGCTATAATCTGACTTCTATCAGATTACCGAGGAAATCAATCATTTACACACTAGCTATCACTACTATACAGATTATGTTTCTTAAGGTAATTTCAAATAATGTGTTCATTTACATTAAAAATTATTTTGAAAGTTTTACAGTACAAGCTGCCATCTCTTTCTATGTTTCCAACTAATAAACAATTTTAATAGGTGGCAGCACGAAAATAACTTTGAAAATAAGAAGGATATTGTACCTGTTAGCTTTCATGTCTGAGTTTGGTTTATAAGAGCTGAAATTTAGATCTGGAAGTTGATGATA
Source organism: Mastigoproctus giganteus (assembly GCF_048544385.1). NCBI lineage: Eukaryota > Metazoa > Arthropoda > Arachnida > Uropygi > Thelyphonidae > Mastigoproctus > Mastigoproctus giganteus. The sequence continues at coordinate 9,022,907 of NC_143584.1, forward strand.
TCGAAATTATGCATAAATAGATGTAGAGGTTTTTTTTTTAAATGAAAACCTCAAACATGAGAGGTATTAGAACCGATAGTACTTAGTACCGTGCTTGGGTTGGAGGTTCACAAAACGAGAGAAGATATTTCTTGACATTGGAATTAACTTCTGTGGACTGTAATTTTCAGGAAATACATATAAAGGAAGGTTGTTCCAGAAAACGACAGCTGAATGAATAAACGAGGAAGATGAAAAGTTGGTTCTGTGAATTTGAAGTTGGATAAATGGATGTTGGCGGCACGTGTTCGGACTGTTTTGAAAGAGAGAGCGGGAATTATAGAAGCCAATTCAGAAGAATAGTTCCCATGGAAGTATCTGTACAAAAATAATTTCACCGACACGATCTGAGCAAATGTTGACATCAGTAGTTTTGAAAGAGTAATCGGACCAAGGAAAAGAAGAAAAGAAATCTCGCATGTCATCCCATTTTGCATTCTTGTAATGCAAACAACAAGAGGTTCAGAATAGCCATGAGATAAAGGCTCCATTGGAGAAGAGACAATAACCAAGTTGTGATCTGAGGTGCCTAAAGGACCACTCACTTCGACCGTGTACTTAGAAGGGTTGTTTGTGAGAAAAAGATTAAGTGTGTTGGCTGTATGGTTAGGATTGTCTGGTATTCTGGTAGGTAAATGTACAATCCGTGTGAGGTTATTAGTAGTAATTGCAAAAGCTTCAGCATCTCGTCCAGCAGGATCAGTATGACTAGAAAATGGAAGCCATCTGGTGTTGTGAACATTATTATCAATCACCAAGGAAAATTATCTCACTGTTAGGAAAGTTGGACTGCAGAAAGTCAAGTTGGAAAGAGAGGAAGTCAAAGAGCTCCAAGTGATTAGTGGAAATGGGAGAATGGTAGGGACAACAGATGAATTTGACAAAATGAGGCAGAGAGATTTTAAGCCAGAGAAGATCGGAAAGAGGAGATTTCAAATTACCTGGGTCTCTGACAGGGAATATCGGAACGGACATATGCACAAGTACTACCTTTGAGGTGAAAGGAATCATACAGCAAATAATTTGGTCAACTGAGATGAGCATAGTTGAATCAACCGATAACTGAGATTCTGTCAGAAAAAGTACACTGGGTTTGGCACACTGCAAGTGGAAGTGAACTAGGAAGTGTTTGGGAGGTTTAGATCTTTTTGCAGATAAGTTTGTTCTATTAGTTTGACAATTCCTCATGTATTCAGAAGTAAGAAAAAGCAGGTAGGACATGCTGGAAGAAATTCTTGGATATGGCGTAAGTATATATCCAGCTCCTTGACATATTGCGGTTAGACAATACAACCCCACATACACACTACTCAGACTCCCTTCAATCACTATCTGGCAGATTAGAGGTAGCAAGATTATACACTAGCTGATTTGGAAGCCTCCTAAAGAGTTACCAATAGGTTTGATCCAGTGTACTAACTAGCGGCCGGGCGGTGAACACCGTTTTAGAGCTGTACCCTCTAAATGTAAGGAAGATTGGATCTCGCCATAACATCCATCATAAGCTCAAAAGTCATCAGTCATGCTGCATAATGGAAGGATTGATTGGAACTCAGCTCTGGAGAATAAACATGGATTCCACCACTTCAAGCTGCCAACACGCAAATTGGTGGTACTGCACCAGTTGATGAGAGTCATCTACTACTACCTAGTGCATTAAAAAAAAAAAAAAAGTAACTGGAATTTTTAAAAAAAATTCTGGGTTTAATACTTTTTGCAATAATTTTACTTTAACAATTGTTAAACGTGAATGTTTAACAATCACGTCAAAATGAAAAGAAATTAATATAGGCAGTTCTCGACTTTACGAGTTAATTCGCTCCTAGTGCACGCTCGTAAAGCAGGAATTTATTTGCCATAGACATAATGTTAAAAATAGGGGTTACGTTATCAACAATGAAATTAGTTTATGTTTAAACAATGACTCTTGATTTTTTAAGGAGTCCTTATGTGCTGTAATGTAATAACTAGATCGTATGTATAGCTTAGCTTAATTTTCAGCACTCACCTCATATTTTGTTTAAACAATGATTGATTTATCGAAAAGAAATGAAAACGTAGCCTGTAAAATCAAGCAAGTTATAATAATAGAGAAATTATTTATGACTTACAAATGTTAAAGAATGTTTATTCTTCATCATGAACTAAATTGGCTCGGCACTTGTTGGTTTGTTGCATAAAGAGTTGTTTTCTTCAGAAATGCTTCAAGAGGCATTTGTTTCCAAGATAATCTTCTCTTTTAATTATAAATCTTCCGATTGCATGCATAAGCATTTTTTAACGGCACACACAAGCAACTAACACGATTCTCGTGGAGTAACAAGTTTATGAAGCTTGAAAGGAACGAAGAGAAGATTCTGAAAATTTGTTTTTTATACGATTGAAGATTTCAGCAAATGGAAACACATTTCACCATAATAACGGAAAAACCCGCACAATTCCAGTTATCGGGATTATCGCAAATGCAATAAGATTGAGTTTACTACCCGTTTATAATTAGATACACTAACAGAAAAGCCCAATAAACCAGAAAGTGCAAATTGTTTTTATTGTTTTATGGTAGTGACCTCCAGAAATGTGCTTTAGAAAAATGTTACAAAGGCGTTTTTAAAATTGATTCTTATAACGAAACATATGATAACAATGAGAGCGTAGTGCATTTAAATTGAAAGTGATTTGAATTGAAAACTAATACAATTTACAAAACACGCTCACCACCTTTTAGATGGTCTTAAGGTCACGCTCATGACCTTAAAAATGACATTTTAGAGAGATAAATAGCTTAGCAAAAATTTCAACTTCCAAGATCTTGCAGCGAATTATCAAAAAAACAATGTGTTATTGAGCTCACATTACGACATTTTAACGATACGATGGTGTCTCTGAAGCTGATTAATATCGTAAAGTGGGGTACACTGTACTGTATAGCTACACCCGTGGTTTGGAATGCAGTATTTATTTATGAATGTTTATCATTCATTTTTTGCAATTACTGTTCATATTTTTGATTTTGTTGAAACTTGGGGGGGGGGGGGGGAACCTTGTAAACCAGGGAACTCGTAAAGCGAGAACTGACTGTATTTAAAAGCATTTGTGTACAAAGTTTATTTTTTAAAAATCTACTTTCATAAAGAAACTCACTCCACAGTCCAACTCTATTGACATCTCACAACAGGGAGCCCACACATGCTCAAAAAAAGCTGGCTTACTCATGAAAGGGTTAAATTGATTTAATTGAAAAATTTGCACTATTACTGAGAGTTGTTGGATGGACCTGTTTTAAGTATCCATGAATAAACTTTTTCTAACATTTAATGAGTAACCATTTTTACCTCTCAAGAACTTCAAATGTTGAATGCTTGTTTGGAAAAAAACAAACGAATCTATGGCCTGCTACTCTTTGGTATACACAATTTTTGTTGAATCGTGGAGAACTTTACATATTAATGTGTAAAGCTGATAAGTTCGAGGAGGATGTGCAAGAGTAGCAGTTTTTTTATAATAATAAATTTAACACAGCCTATTAGCAAATTTAAGTGGAGTCCCTCACTGAACTGTGAGGGACTCCACTAATAACATTAGTCCACAAAGAATAATGTGAACTGATTACCACTCTGTCTTCTGAACCATTCCTTTATTCATAGCAGAAACTTGCCCTTAATGCTGCACTGCTCCAATTTGTACAGCAGTCTTATGTGCAACAGTATTAAAAGCTTTCCTGAAACCCAAGTATATGATATCAAAATTATGTTTTGCATCCAGTTCCTTTGTAACCACATTGTAGTATCCACTCCAATTTTCTAGGTGGTAGATGACTCTCATCAACCGGTGAAAAACCACCACTTTGCTTATTGGAGGCTTGAAGTGGTGGAACCCATGTTTAGTCTCTAGAGCTAAGTTCCGGTCAACCCTTCCCTATCTCTTCCATCATGCAGTACGATTGATGACTTTTTTGAGGTTATGATGATTGGATCTCGCCACGGCGAGATCCAATATTCGTTACATTTCAAGGGTACAGCTCTAAAATGGTGTTCACAGGCCGGCTGCTAGTTAGTACACCAGACCGAACCTATCGGTAACTCTCTAGGAGGCTTCCAGATCAGCTAGTGTATAATCTTGTTACCTCTACTCTGCCAGATAGTGACTGGAGGGAGTCCGAATAGTGTGTATGGGGAGCATTATCGAGGCCACGTTATGTCAGGGATCTGGGTATATTCTTACCACGTGTACGCCATATCCAAAAATTTCATTACTTCATACAGCATGTCCCACCCACTTTTTCTTACTATTGAATACACCATGAATTGTCAAACTAACAGAGCAAGCTTATCTGCGAAAAGATCTAAATCTCCCAAGCACTTCCTAATTCATTTCACAAATATACGTGGTCTCAATTCTAATCTCAACGATGTCCATTTCCACTTGCAGTCTGCCAAACCCCACGTACTTTTTCTGCCAGAATTTCAGTTATCGGTTGATTCAACTACTGCTCATCTCAGATGCCCAAATTATTCGCTGTATGATTCCTTTCGCCTCAAAGGTGGTACTTGTGCACATGTCCGTTTTGATATTCCCTGTCAGAGACTTGGCAATTTGGAATCTCCTCTCTTTGATCTTCTCGGGCTTAAAATCTCTCTACCTCATTGTGTAAAATTCATCTGTTGTCTCTACCGTTCTCCCAACTCCACTAATCACTTGGAGCTCTTTGACTTCCTCTCTTTGCAACTTGACTTTCTCCAGTCCAACTTTCCTAACAGTGAGGTAATTTTCCTTGGTGATTTTAATGTTCACAACTCCAGCTGGCTTCCGTTTTCTAGTCACACCAACCCAGCAGGTCGAGATGCTGAGACTTTTGCAATTACTAATGACCTAGCACAGATTGTTCATTTACCTACAAGAATACCGGACAATCCTAATCATACAGCAAATATGCTTGATCTTTTTCTCACAAACAACCCTTCTAAGTACACGGTCGAAGTGAGAGGTCCTTTAGGCACTTCGGATCACAACTTGGTGATTGTCTCTTCTCCAATGGAACCTTTATCTCATGGCTTTTCCCAACCTCGTGTTGTTTGGCATTACAAGAATGCAAAATGGGATGACCTGCGAGACTTCTTTTCTTTGGTCGAATTACTGTTTCAAAACTTCTGATGTCAACGTTTGCTCAGATTGTGTCAGTGAAATTATTCTTGCAGGAATGGAATCCTTTATCCCACACTCCACTTTAAAATCTCATCCTTTATCTAAACCTTGGTTTTCTAATAAATGTGCTAAGGCTGTTCAAGAGAAGAATGTTGCATATCATAATTGGCTTGTTTCTAATTCTTCAGTTTCATTTTCTTGTTATTTTTGGTTATTTGGTTTTTAGTAGCATTAGCAACTAATGCCATATTGCTCCGGGGATATGCCATGATCATTCCCTGACCGTTCTGCATCTTCCATATTTGGTGGCTCACGGGCTCGAACCCCGGTCTAATCAAGAAGCGTGCGCTACGCGCTGCTGCTCCTGCCCACCTGGCTATGGAGGCGCCGTTTCATTTTCTGCCTACATCAAAGCTCGCAACAATTGTAAAGCAGTTATTAATCAGTCAAAACTAGAGTTTGAACAGGCTAAGAGTAGAAAACTTGCTTCTTGCCCTAATGGTAGCCGAACATTCTAGTCTCTTGCCAAAGCTATTGGCCGCAACTTTTACCCATCTCTGCTCCCACCTCTGTCCAAACCAGATGGTTCTGTTGTCACTTCAGTCAAGGATAAAGCTGACCTGCTAGCATCCCATTTTTCTTCCAACTCATGTATTAATGATCTTGGTAAAACACTTCCCACTATTACCAACACGCTCCATTCAATGCCTCCTGTGATCTTCCGTCAAAAGAATATCAGAAGGATTTTGATGAATCTTGGTGCTAAGAAAGCTCCAGGTCTTCATGGTATTTCTCCACTTGTTCTCAAAACCTGTGCTCCTGAACTTACTCCTATTCTTCGGCGCCTTTTTTCACTTTCTTATTCCAAAGGTGCTTTTCCTTCTCCTTGGAAATTTGCTCATATCCAGCCAGTTCCTAAAAATGCCGGTGTCCCCAAATTCAGTTCTTTCCCCCACTCTTTTCCTCTTGTATATTAATGACCTTCTTCCATTGACTGGAAATCCTATCCATAGTTTTGCCTATGATAGCACATTGCATTCCACTCTCCATTTTGAGAAACCTTGTCCTGCTCAATCAGCTTCAACTTCTCGAAAATCTGCTACCAATTCCTTAAATGCCGATCTTCAGGTAATTCTCCAGTGGGGCAAAGACAACTTAGTTGATTTCAACCCTTCTAAAACTCAGTCTTGTCTTATATCTCGCAAAAAGGATTCTTCTGCTCCTATCTTTAGTGACACTCCGATTTCTAGGCAAAATGATGTATCTCTTTTGGGGATTACCCTGACTTCTAATCTCTCTTGGCACAAGCACATTACAAATATTGCTTCCTCTGCATCTAAAAAACTTGGTTTTTCTCTTTTGCTCTCGGCATTACTTTTCTTCCAAACAGCTGCTCACTGTGTATAAATTGCAAATCCGCTCTGCCATGGAATATTGTTCCCCCATCTGGGGTGGTGCCCCCAAAACACCTCTCAGGCTTCTTGATTCCATTCAGAAGAGGGCAGTTAGGTTAATTAATGACTCATCTCTAACAGTCTCTCCACTCGATTTCTCATAGACGTACTGTTTCTGCTGCATGCCTCTTCTACAGATACTTCCATGGGCACTGTACTTCTGAAATGGCTTCTATAATTCCCACTCTCTCTTTCAAAACAGTCCGAATACGTGCCGCCACCAGCCAACATCCATTTACTGTCGAACTTCAAACCCACAGAACCAACTTTTCATCTTCCTTGTTTATTTATTCAACTGCCGTTTTCTGGAACAACCCTCCTTCATACATATTCCGTGAAAATTACAGTCTACAGAAGTTCAAGTCCAATGTCAACAAATATCTTCTTTCGTCTTCTCAACCTCCAACCCAAGTATGGTACTAAGTACTATAGGTTCTAATACCTCTCGTGTTTGGGGTTCACATCAAAAAAAAAAAATCAAATACAGTCTGATCACTGCCACTCAGTGGGTCTTGTACCTGCAGATTCGTAATGCATGAATAATCACTGCTGATAATCAGATCAAGAATGTTACTCCCTCTTGTTGGTTCTCTAGAAAAAAGTCATCCAATAATTCCACAAAAATCTTGCTGACGTGCGAGTGACCAATCCACAAGTTCCAGTCAATATCTGGAAAGATAAAATCCCCCTTTATAAGACATTCTGATTTACTGGCCCATTATTTTTCTGTACAGTTGTTTGTTGTACTCATCAGTCATTACGTCTATAATACACTCCTAGTCTCATTTTTGCTTTCCCAGTGCTTATGTCACACTAAACTGATTCCACATGGCAATGGCCACCCATGTCAACTGGATGCACTGCCTTAGATTTTATGTGCTTCTTAACTAAGACAATAATCCTCTCTTATCTTGTCTCTCCTTTCCGTATACATTGTACTCCCATATTCAAATTCTGCATCCCTTATAGCTGAGTGACACCATGTCTCTGATATCACAACAATATCTGCCTTTGATGTTTTGACCAGCACTTCAAATTCACCAAATTTATTTACTATGCTCCTAGAATTGGTGTACATGCATCTGTTCAGAACAGGGTGTTCTTACTCTTAGTTATCCTAACACAGCTTATGTATTTGCTTGTTTCATGATGACTCCCAGTAGTCACTGAAATCTCCAGCACCTTGCTTTCAAGGCCACTGCTCATTCCAATAGCAGTGCAAAAATCATTTTCAGCTCTGGCTATTGTTAATCTATTAGTCTGTGTATCCACCCCCACTCTAAGCAAGCAGTTTAATTGAACATAAACCACATACAATTATGATTTTCAGCCAAAATTTGTGGATGCTGGGCAGCATAGCGTTGTCTTTAGTTAGCATCATAATACATTATTCTTTCTTAATTTCAAGAAAAATGGCAACTTAACATTAGAATATGATGCAAGAAAGCAAGCTCATATAGCATCAGCCAAAAAAAAAAAAAAAAAAAAAACCCTTCTCATTTCACCCATCCATTCACTCCAAATGTTTGTCTAGTTCTGCCTTGAATTTATTTAAGTTGTCAACTTCTACAACAACAGATAGAAGTTTGTTCCAGCAATTAACCACCCACTAGCTAAAGGCAAATTTCTGCACATCTATTCTCCAACTTTTCTCAATTTGAATTTAGGTCCCCTCAGGCAACTAATCTAGGCAAGAGGAAGAATCCCATCAAACTGAGCTTGCCAAAACCATTCAAGGCCTTATACTCTTCAATCATATCACCCTGCAGGTGATATGATTGAAGCCTTTCTTCATAAGAGCAATCCTTTGTTCCATTCACCTATCTCGTTGCCCTTCTTTGTACTCCCAGCAGCTGTATATTATTCCTCAAATAAGCCTGCAGACCTGTATACAGTACTCAAGGTGATAATCACCTCCTTATCCCCACTAGAAAATTTTCTGTATACTATTAACAAAACACCATGAGCTACTCTTGTAGACTGTCTGCTCAGAAAACTTCATATCTGACAACTTAAAAAATGAAACAAGAAATCATAAAGTATATCATAAAAGGTTTAAATTTTGACTCCCTGGCAATTAAATTAATTTAAAGAAACTAATGCATTTATCTTCACTACCATTAGAGGATTGTAATAAAGGAGAAAACACCTGAGGAATAGTATTTCATGGGACATATACACACCCTAATCACCTACTTCAGGATGGCAGGTAATAAATTATACAGTATTTCAGAATCCTATATTAGTATTAGTCATATCGTGCAAGGAAGCCTGCTGCAATGGCCAAAAAATAATAAAAAATAAAATAAATAAATAAATAAAATAAGACAAACCACCTATTTGACCCTTCTCTCGTAATTTGAATTTATGGCATCTAATTCTATAATCAATTATAACACTGAAAATTTCATCCTCAATTCATTTTACTTTCTCTTATCAGAGCCTTGCACACTTCAATCAGGTCTCCGCTAAGGTACTTGGTTACCAGACTGCAGTCCACATATTCGAGCCCTTTCCTCAAATTGTTCCTATGCCGATGTCTTTCTTTAGGCGCGGTGATATACGAATATATTTATATATAGGAATCAGAAGAATATACTGATAAACATATTCAAAAACTTTCTTTACTTGAAGCAGGCATGATACAGAATCATGCCGAAATCACTGTATACTGGAAAAAAACTGGTCTACCTTCATTAAAACCTAATCATTAGACTAACTTCATGTGATTTTACTCTCTTTTTTAAGAATATAATTAAGCGGCACTTGTAACGCATGCAAAAACCTACTGTAGAAACTAAAAACACTTATTAGGAACATGATTTTGTGTAAACCGAGATCTTCAAAACCTCGCTTTCAGTTCGGTGGTATCATAAAGCTGTGGACGAAACGATGGTAAGTAAAGGTAGCATTACTTCGCTTACAAACAATTGCATTCATTACCGATGATCATTCTATGTTAATTAAATTAATAAAGCGGACTTACATGAGCTGGACAATTCTTAATTAAAGAACCGGAGTCAAGAACTAGATTGGTTACTCGGCGACCAAAAATCATGGGAGCTGCCATTTTGATTACACATATACGTTCTCGTCTAAGACGATATTTATCGTATGAGGAAGTCACGTGAATTGTGATGTTGACGAGAAGGGAAGTGCAATGCAACAGCGAACGGGTGATTGCAGATTGATGTAGATAATTTGTTAAAACATTAAGTTCGGAAGTTCTAGTAAGCAAAGTTCATTTCGTAAATATTTTTGATGTACAAACCTGCACTCTGTACATACACTGCCTTGTCATTTAATAGGTAGGGGAGAATTGCTATTTTAAATATTTACCTTCCTTTTAGCGAGTTATCCTTCTTCAGTTTATTCCGTAACATGGTTTTCAATTATTGCTTACTTCTATAGTTGTCATGTGTATAACATTCGCCAATTTTTCACGATAAGAGGAAGTCTATGTAACCAGGTACAGTTTTGCTATTGCTGATATAAGGAGGTGCGTATCATTACTATTTTATGGTGGATGTATTAGTACATGAAAGTGAAAAATGTAGGGCTGCAATTTTATGAACTTATGCGCATGTGGAAGTGTAAATAAACAAACGAAAAAAAAAAAAAATCCTTTAGGAAATGTTGCAAGCATTTTATGGGAGTAGTAACAGGTGACTTGACTTTTTTATTACTCATTAAAGGATTAGAGTTGTAAGGTCAATATGCTTAAGTAATCTATCTTTTATATAAGAAAATGAAAACATTATGTACTGGTACTGTGATCACATTGAAGTCACCGTCGGGTTGACCTGATTATTGAAAACTTTATTATGAAGGATCCCAAATGTGTAATATACTTCCTTTTCCACTAATGTTTTTGGTACAGTGACGATAGTCATAGTTTACTCTGATAACCTTATCAGTTTTGCAATGAGAGGCCAAGTTTTTTTGTATGAACTACAAGAATTTTATTATATTTCGTTTCACCATCATGGGTGTAATGATAATCTAGGGCCTAGGCTACCCTTACAACGAGAGGAGGGAAACCGAAGTATTTTCCCCATAGATGTTTTCTTCATAAGAAAAAAGTGAAGAATAAATTCAGCTGCTTAGAACTTGCCACAAAATAGTAAACTTGATAAGATACTAGCTTGTTAAATGATAAACTTAGATAAGATTCTAGATGTTATTCAGTAACATTTGTGTCAAACCCATGTGATATAAATGCTAATACTATTGGCACATAAGGGTGTAGTTCACTCTAGCGGTGTTAATCCAGTATTCTTCCTTGTTCTCCCCCCCCCCCCCCAAACATGCATTAGAAATTTCATGGGTAATTTTTTTCAGTCTTAATTATAACTAAAAAAATTATGTTTTTTCTTTTTTAAATTTATAATTATTTAAAAATTTTGTGAATAGGCCAACTGTTATTTTTTGTTATTTCCCAATAATGATTTTAAGATGACCCAAATTAAAAGTGTAATACAAATGTATTACACTGTTAATTTTGAACTAGGCAAGTGTAATTCAGCCAAGCTGTTTTTTTTGGGTGGGGGGGATGAATTCATGCATTATTTACTTGCTAGTCACCAAAACATATGAAACATTTCACATATCAGGATGATAGCTTAGAAATGGTTAGCATTTTTTTTTTTTTTCTCCTAACACACTATCATTGTGTAACCTTTTAATTTCATTTACATCCTTATTGATCTCTTCCATTGGCAGGTTACATATGTATGAAGGAAGGGGAATGTGGAACTAGAATAAACTCCAGTAGCATGAAGCTTCCAACAGTTCAAGTATTATGGATCTTATCCTTTTATTAGTACATCTCACCTAGTTTAGTGCTACTTGTCATTGGTAAATGTAGTATAAAATTGCTGAGGTTACCAGTATTTATTATTTATTTGCATGTTAAAAGTTATATTATAAGTATATATATATAATATACCAGATAAATGTAATGTTGCCCTTTCATTACAGTATATTTTTATTTTTCTTATCAGAATATATACTAAAGCCATATAAAGAGAAAATATAGAAAATCTTCTAAAATGCCTCTCGAAAATAACAAAATAAAATTTTCTTGGCATTTTTCTCTTTCTTCTTTTTTTTTAAATGCTACATAATCTTTATAATCTCCAAAGCACCAATTTTGCAAATATGAATTATAAACATATGTAAGGTGGTAATATTCTTATCTTTCAATAATAAAACCTTGTTAATTCACTGCTTTCTTTTTATGTATGTATTTTTATTAATTAAATTATATTAATAACAAACATAAGACGCTGGAATGTAAGAATTCTACCAGATAAGGAATCTACCAGATGATAATCAAAGAAATATTGATAGAAACAAATTTTCTATCAATATTTATTTTAGGAATATTAATAAACTAAAGGAAAAATGGAAAACCTTATAAAAGATAAAGAAGTTATGTTAATATTAAATAAAATAGCAAAACAATCACTTATTAAATGAGAACCAGTAAATGAAATATTGTTAAAGGACAAATAATATAAAGGCTATTATAATATATATGCACCAACGAATGACACTGAAGAACAAGTGAAGAAGAATACTATGATAATATTCAAGATATAATAAACAAAATACATAAAAATATGATCTCACTATGGTAATAGACTTAAATGCTAAAGTTGGAAATGACAACTGACGTGTGGAAAGTGAAGGGTAAAGGAGGTAGGGTAAAAATGAAAATGGAGATTAACTAATACAGTTTTGTGCATTAAATAACTTACTAAATGGGTACCAAATTCAAACATAGAAGAATATGTACATAAGAATACATTTAAAATAATTAAATGCACTTGGCATAATACTTTAAGAGTTTAATATCTATATAATATCGGTGTTTAGATACACCATAGACACTCTTAAAAAAACTACAAAGTAGTTGTTGTGGGCATCATTTGCTCTTTCTCATATTGTGCTCTGCCTTCACGACGAGTTGCCATGATACTGCACTACCTCAAATAAGTAACGCTTCACTAATAGAGAAGACTATTGTTACTTATTCTCAGTGAGTACCACCACCCAGACATGTTTCAAGGCTATTGGCCTATCATCAGTGGGTGGGCAGGTACCCTAGTATTGCAGACATGGCGACCCAGTTGTGAAGTTAATCGCACAATATGAGAGATGCCAAAAGGTGTATAAGATAATATTTAAAATAATTAAATGCACTTGGCATAATACTTTAAGAGTTTAATATCTATATAATATCGGTGTTTAGATACACCATAGATAAGGTGTATCTAAAGACATAATATATAAGAATACATGGACATGACCTGATGGTGCAACTAAAGTATTACATTTACTTTTATAAGGCAGTGGTTGATCTGTTCATATGACCTATTGGAATGGTTGCAGAAAACAGCAATGAGATTAGTTAGGAGCACAAAAGGATATTCTTATCTATTCTTTCTAAAAGATTGTGGTCTCCGGAAACTAGGCACCTGCATGGTGACTTAATCGAAGTATATACGGCTTTAAAAAGGTTAAGTAAACTAAATGCTGTCAGCATCTTTACCTTGTCTCATTTGAAACACACAAGAGACATAAATTTAAATTGGAAAAGAATAGTTGCAGATATTTGCATTCAGCCGAAGGGTATTCAGTTGCTGGAATAAACTTCCACCTAGTATTGTAGAGGTGGATAGTTTGAGTAAATTTAAGGAAGGTTTGGACAAATTATTAGAAGGGTGGGAAAATTATTATTATTTTTTTCTTATGTTGTATAAGCTTTGCTTTCTTGTATCATTTTGCTGATACCAACACTGAAAACCCAAGTAGATCATATACTTGCAAATGATGAAGGGATTAAAACATTATTGGATATAAGAACAATGAGAGCAGCAGAGATGTGACATTGACCATGAATTTGTAGAAATAAAAGTAAAGATCAGATTAATTCTAATTAACTAAAGTAATTCTAAGAAATCCAAACTGGAAAGTCATGGATATTTCAAAATTAAAAGACAAGGATTTAAGTGACAGATATACAGTTGAACTTCAAAACAGATTCCAAATATCATCTGAAACTAAGAACATAAATAAAGTTGGAGATATATGAAATAGTATGAAGAAAGTTATATGGGAAACCTCAGAATAGGTAGTGAGTTATCATAAAAGCAAAATAGATCAATCCATATCTGAAGATAGTTGATAACAAATAGAGAGGAGAGAGAGAGAAAAATATAAGGATTAAAAGAGCAGCATCCAAACAGCAGAAAAGAAAATAGAATTTGATAAAAAAAAAACAAATTAATAGATAAGGAAATAAAAAAAATAATATAAAAAAAGAAAAGGAGCTGTTGAAGATATGATGGAAACAGCAGACCAGTCGTGGCCAGAAGAAATGATACAAAGACCTTACACAAGCTAAAAAAAATTTGAATAAAAAATGGTTATAAATAAAACATAGAACTTATATGAAGTAAAGAAGGCATCTTAATTATAGAAGAGAAAGAAGGTGGAAATATTTTAACTAAGTAGGCTTTTTAATACTTAAAAATTTTATTATATTATGTTTTTTGTTGTATTTTTGTTTAAAACTAGTGCAGTTGCTATTTGTGTTAATTTAATATAAAGCATGTGAAAAATTATCTTTCTTGACCTCTAAAATTGTTGAATAATGACTGTTGGATTAAGAGGCAATTCTGCCACTATTGTCAGTGTAAATCACATTGAGATTTCTTATTCCTTTTCATACTGCTACTTCATAATATTTTTTATAGTTTCATATGAGTATAATTACTATTAGAATTTTTTTTTGTAAGGCAACTAATTTATAACATTGAAACATAACTGTATAGCACAATATATATAATGTAAATTTGATAGTGTAATATGTATTATGTAGTATTGCTGCATAAGCTGTGAATAGAGTAGTGTTACCGCATTTAGGTATCTATGGCGTAGTATTCCCAATTAAAAATGAATTTAAACATAAACATGCCTTGTACTAGGGTAGCAAAGCAAAGAGCATAAAGTAGTGGGAGCTTTGGCTTGGGATAGATTGAAGGGAACAGTTTAGTACTATTAGTGGCAAATGATGCAAGAAAGCAAGTTATACAGCATCAGCCAAAAGAAAAAAAACCCTTCCCATTTCACTTATCCATCCCCCTCCAATAGTTTTTCTAGTTCTTCCTTGAATTTATTCAAGCTATCCACTTCCACAACAGATGGTAGTTTGTTCCAGCAATCAACCACCTGTTGGCTAAAGGCAAACTTCCATACATGTATTCTGCAACCATCCTTCCTCAGTTTGAATTTAAGTCCCCTCGTGTGTGTAAAAAGAGGAAGAATTCCATCAGCATTGAGCTTGCTTAATCCATTCAAAGCCTTAATCACCTCGCAAGTGCCTAGTCTCCAGATCCTGCAATTTGCAAAACTGAAGCCTTCCTTGGTAACAGCACCTCTTTGTTGCCTTTCTCTGTACCTGTTCCAGAAGCTCTACATCCTTCCTAAAATGAGACCTTCAGACCTGTATGCAGTACTCAAGATGTGGCCTGACCATTGCCTTATACAATAAGATAATCACTTCCTTATCCATGCTAGCCAAATTCCTGTACAGGAGGCCCTCGTTATAACGCGGTTCACTTTACGCTAATTCACTATAATGCTGTTCTTATATTATAACCTGCATCTCACTATAACGCTGTTTAACTACCGTACAGATTGAATTTTTGGCAAATCCTGCTTCAGTCCAGTTCATTTTTAAGCCTTTTTTTTTTTTTTTTTTTTGGCAAAAGGAGAAAATAGCCACCGTGAAATTAACTAATTATTTTTATAATTTCTAGTCTATGTACAAAATTGAAACTTTCAATATGCTCTAATTTCTTGGTGTGGATTTGATGTTATCACAAAGTTTCAAGAGAGAAATTATTTTTTAGTGCACAAACTGAAAAAATTCACCATCCAGTGTCATATGCTGTTACAAAGTTTGCATTTCCTGTTCTGGCCTGTAATAGAAAGATATACCCTGTTGAAAAATGGATTTACTCCCTATATCTTTTTTTGTTTTACTGTGGGAATTATAATGATATCGTACTGTGCGAACCATCCCAAGGAAAGGTAGAGAAGGAATGGAGAAAAGCGTTGGAAGAGAGAGAGGCATGAGGATAAGTAGAACAAAGACAGAATATATGGTACTGAGTGGAGAAGATGAGAGTTCTGTAAAATTGCAGGAATAAAAGCTACCATCAGTTTCAAAATTTAAGTATCTGGGATCGAACGTTGAGAGGGATGGAGGATTGAGTGCAGAAATACAGCATAGAGTGCAATGTGGATGGTTGAACTGGAGAAAGATGAGTGGGGTGCTGTGTGATAAGAAAGTAAATTGTAGAATGAAGGGAAGAGTGTATAAAACTGTGTGCACTCGCATTGATGTGCGGTGCTGAGACATGGGCGATTGAGATAAGGGCCCAGGAGAAGAAGATGGAAGTGGCGGAGATGAGGATGCTAAGATGGATGTGTGGTGTGACGAGGAAGGACAGGATAAGAAATAACTACATCAGAGGTACGGTTAAGGTGGGGCCTATGAGTAAAAAATGCAGGAATCTAGGTTGTGGTGGCTTGGACATGTGGAACGAAGAAGTGAGGAGTATGTGGGGAAGAGGTGTGAAAAGTTGGAGGTGATAGGGAAGAGGAAGAGGGGGAGACCTAAGCTGAGATGGAAGGACAAGGTGGCAGAGGATTTAAAAGAGAGAGAGAATGGAGGAGAGAGGAAGCCCAGGATAGGGAGGACTGGAGGAAAAGAATTAAGGACGGAAATGCTGACGCAATATAAACATGGGAAGAAGGCGAAGATAAAGAAGGACTGTGGGAACTATAACTTGCAAAAAGGTTATTTCACATAATCGACCCCATGAGTGCTAAATGCAGTGGTATTCCTTGTATTCTCTTATCTTCAAAACTCCTCTGACCGTGTGGTTTTCCCAAAGTACAGAAAATTTGTTTGTTTTACTGCCCAAATGGCCTTAGGTACTCCTTTCTGTTTTCTAAGCTGCATTGCCTTGAGATTATCCCCTTGGGGAATATTTGCCAATATTCCCAAAGGGGATAATCTGTTAGAAGCAGTTTACATTCCTCCACCGTAACGAATTACTTTCGGTAACATAAAGCGCAACTTCCCCATTTGATTTTATTGTATGGAACTTGCATCAATGTCTTGTAAATAAGTTTCTATCCTATGGTTTGCCAACTGTTTTTTGTAATTGCATATTCAGTTTTCTATCTGGTGTTCCCCAAGGTTGAGTTCTTTCTTCTCCCTTTTCAGAATAAAACACCTATTGTTACTGTCTTTCCTCCACTTGACATTATTTCCAGATGGAATATTGACAAGTACTTTCCATCCATTTGAAGCAGAAAACTCCACAACTGACACCGTAATTGATTACAATACTTTTCGTGCAATAAAGAGTAAAACACGTCAGTGTCTTCAGCTCACTTGCCAGAGGGATTCTAGTCATCATTCAGTACATACAGTGTTAGACATACGGACAGTTTACTGTACTCGAACATCGTATCACAATCAGTGCAATGCAGTTACATTTTCAGAGTTATGGTGGATAAGAATGAAAAAGAATCTGGACACGGTACAAAGACTGGAAAGGTAAGAAAAACATTGAGTTTGAAAATTAAATTAGACGTTTTGAAGAGAATCAATTCCGGTCAGCGACAAGTGGATGTGTGCAATAATTTAGGACTGGTTCAACTGTAAGAACAATTATAAATATAAAAAAGTAAAGAATCAATTTTAGCAGCCAGAAAAATAGCTGTTCCCCTGCAGGCAACTAAATTGACTAGGGCTAGGCCAACTATTATAATTGAAATGGAGAAACTTCTAAATAATTTTATTGAAGGTAATACTCAATGCAGAATTCTGTTAAGTTCAATTATTATTAAAGAAAAAGCGAAGAGCCTATATGAAGATTTGAAGAAAGCTCACCCCAAAAAAAATGTTGAACCATTTAACACTAGTAAGGGCTGGTTTGATAGATTTAAAAAGTGTTCTAACCTACACAACGTAGCAATACAGGGAGAAGCTGCAAGTGCAGATCAAGAAGGAGCCGAAACTTTCAAAAAAAGAACTTGTTAAAATTATTGAAGACAGGTGTTATACTGCTCAACAAGTTTTTAACATAGATGAAACAGGTCCTTTTTTGGAAACGAATGCCTAAAAGAAATTTCATATCAAAAGAAGAAAAAAACATGCCAGTCTTCAAAACGGCTAAGGATCAGTTGACTTTGTCGTTGGGTGGTAATGCTGCAGGTGATTTTAAATTAAGACCCCTTTTAGTTTACCATTCGGAAAATCCAAGGGCTCTTAAAGGGTTAGTTAAATCAAACCTACCTGTAATCTGGAAGGCTAATAAAAAAGCTTGGGTAACCAGGTCGCTTTTCATTGATTGGTATGCTGAGTTCTTCTGTCCCGCAGTGGAAAGATATATCGTGCAAAAAAAATAACCTTCATTGCAAAGCAATTCTGATCATGGACAACATGCCAGGACACCCAAGCAAAAAGAGCTTAGAAGACTTGAACAATTGCAGAAAAGTTTTTTACATGCCTCCAAACACTACATCTCTAATCCAACCAATGTACCAAGGTGTAATTGCCACCTTTAAAGCATACTACATAAGTAGGTCTCCGTAGCCGAGTGGTCAGGAGCAGGAGTGCAGTAGCACATGCTCCTTGAGTAGACCGGGGTTCAAGCCCCTGACTGCTAAATACATTTGATCTGCCAACCTGCACTGGACCAGCGTGGCAGATTATGGTCCATTTCCCTCAACATGAATTGCTGAGGAGGCTTCCATCCTGCAGTGGGTTGATAATGGCTGCAGTTTACTCTTTTTTTTTTTTTACATAAGGAACACCTTTTCCCAAGCTATTAAAGCCATCAACACTGAAAATGTACCAAAATTAAAAGAGTTTTAGTCTTGGTACAGCATTTCAAGTGCACGGGATGAAGTGGCTCAGAAAACCATGAATGGAGTGCGGAGGAAAGTTTGGAAGAATTGCATAAAGCATTCCCAGGAACCTGATGATTCCATTGAAAACATTAAAACGCAAATTGTTGAGCTCAGAAAAGAAGCAGGATCAGACGAAATTGATGATGATGACATACAAGAGATGAACGACAGGAATGCCTCTCTAATGAAGAACTAATGGAAATGATAAAAGAACAAGAGCTTGCTATTGAGGGAGAAGATGATCAAGATACTACAGATGAAGTCGCTGATTGCAAAAGGACTTAGTGAAGCTTTTGAACACTTTGAAAAAATGTGTGATTATTTCCGGGAGAATGACCCTGACATGGAACAAAGCGCTAAGGTAATAAGAAATTTGAAGAAAGAAATGAATCCCTACATGATGTTGTACAAAGAGAGGAAGAGGGCCAAAGCACAACCCAAAATCGACACATTTTTCAGTCCGAAAACTCACAAGCACAGGGCCATCAGATTAATAAATTCATGATTTTAGTTAGTTAATTACCACATAATTATATATGTATGTAATGTAGAATATTTTATATGTACAAAAAATTGAATATTAAATATTTTTAACCGACATTTGTGCGTATTTTCACTACCATTTATTATTGATTAGGAAATATCTTATGGAATAGACTGCAACTCACAAATACATATGTTACCTTGTGGGAATACGGCACTCACTTAGTGCTCTGTTTTTCAGGAATGAATTATGAGCATTAAGCGTGGGTCACCTGTATATCATTGACTCCATGAACTGTTCTGTCAGACTGTCTACACTGCTCAGAGAACTTCATATCAGACTGCACAGTTAACTCCAGGTCTTTTTCATTTTCCACTATCCTGAGCGGTGTTGAATCCAGAGCGTTCACACCCGAGAGAAAGTATGTAAACTTTGGGGGTATATGTGTATATTTTTTATTATTATTTAATATTTAAAACATACGTATGTGTTACAAACAAATCTGTATATTTATGAATGTTATAATAAGAGAATATGAGAAAACAAAATAGGCAACAAAAGGAAATATTCATTATTTAACATCTGAATACTAATAGTCAGTTCACAAAAACCACATTAATGACAATAATCACGGTTTAATAATATAAAAATCACAGATTAAAATTTGCAAAAAAATCATACAAATTATAATCGCACGTGCAAATATTATGATAATCATTTTCTTTTTTGCATATGTATGTATCACTTCATTTATTAATTTTTCTAGTAACTCAATCGGGCCTTCTACGCTTATCTTCATGCAACCTTGAAATGTTTCCTGTCCTATTCGGTTTCTTAATTTTGTCATCAATTGATTCATTGTGCTGAAAGAACATTCAGCACTAGCAGTTGAAACGGGAATACAGCATGGTTTGATAAATAATGTCTAGTTCAACATATCCAAAAAATTTAATATATAAGATTGTTGAATTGGTTTTCTGTTTTTGTCACATATTTAAACGAGCAAATGCCATTCCACATGGAATCAAAGTTCAAGTTTAGACAAGACAAGATTATCTTTATGTCATCTTCTGTTAGTTCACATAAAGATTTCGATGATTCAAACTTTACAGTAATGTTAATGATCGACATTGCTTTGTCATTAAAACGATCCCTCATTTGCCTGACCATGGTATCAATTAATTTTTTTGTTGTTTTGTAAATTGTATTAATATCTTTATTTAGAAGATATTAGATCATTAACACAAGATTATCTTTATGTCATCTTCTGTTAGTTTGCAGAAAGATTTCGATGATTCAAACTTTGCAGTAATGTTAATGATCGACATTGCTTTGTCTTTAAAATTGACAAAATCCTCATTTGACTGACCATGGTATCAACAAAGTTTTTCGCCGTTTTGTAACTTGTACTAATATCTTCATTTAGAACAATTGGTTGAATATGATGAATAGTTTGAAACATTTTATGATAATTTTTACAAATTGTACTTTCTGGGTTTTGTTCAATGCAATCTGATGATATACAGTGGACCCCCACTTTATGACTGGTTCACTGTACGATCAAATAATTTTACGATGGACTCCCAATAACAAAATACCGTTTGCTATATGATATGTAGTAATTGCTGGTCATAGTGACCATGGTTGTGAATTGAATTTTAATTTTATTAAACAGCGATTCTAATAAGTGAATATAGGAGGAATATTATCCATAGGCTATAAAAGTAAAGATATAAAGCACAAATTTGTACTTTATTACCTTACCAATTAACAAAATTAAATGATACCTGAAAATTGGAAGAATTTTCTCACAGGTTAGTAAAATTAAAACAAATTTACGCTTATGTACATAGCTTAATTAATACTGTTGTTGTTATTTGGTTTTTAGGAGCATTAGCAACTAAGGCCATATTGCTCCGGGGATATGCGGTGGTCATTCCCTGACCTTTCCGTATCCTCCATATTTGGTGGCTCACAGGCTCGAACCCTGGTCTAATCAAGAAGCGTGTGCTACGCACTGCTGCTTCTGCCCACCTGGCTACGGAGGCTCCAATTAATACTGTAATATATACATACTAACTAATTGATATTTCTGTTCACCGATATATATATATATTTTTTTTTTGTTTGTAATATTTAAAACAGTAAAAAAGATATGCAATCAATAACAAAGAACATGGCACACACCAATTGCACAAGTGAGATATGGAGAAACAAGTTTATGAAGCTTAAAAAATAGGATTGAAGAGAATATTCTGAAAATTTATTTATGCTTTTTATATGATTGAAGATTTCTCTGAAAGGAAACACCATACTAACTTAAAAATCCACAGTATTCCAGCCATTGGTATTATCGCAAATGAAATAAGATCGAGTTTACTACCCGTTTATAATAGATTGCATAACAGAAAAGTCCAGTAGGCTGGAAACTGCAAATTCTTTTTGTTTTATGGTAATGACCTTCAGAAATGTGCTTTAGATAAACATCATAAAGGCATTAAGAATTGATTCTTATAATTAAACATATGATAACAATGAAAGTGTAGTGCATTTAAGTGATTTGAATTGCTTTTTTGAAATTTGATTCTATAAAGCACTAAGCTATGATCCTACTGACCAGTGATCATGTTAACCAGTGCCTACTTATTTCACTTTACGATGGGCTTATGATTATTTCTGACCGGTCTATGTGGTCCTTCCTCTCAGCCATTTGTAAACTTGTCCACATGTTTTGTTTTTGCATCCTTAGGTTAAAGTATTTTTTTTTGTGTTGTGCTTATTTGACATAATTTATATAAAACTAATACAATTTTGATTATAAAAAGGATCTTTTAGAGAGATAAACAGCTTAGCGAAAATTTCAACTTCTGAGTCGTTGGAATGAATTACCAAAAAAACGTGTTATTGGCTTCACTTTACGATATTTTCATGATACAATGGTGTCTCTGGAATGGATTAATATCGTAAAGTGGGGGTCCACTGTATTTTCTAAATGTTGTATTGCAATGATAAGCATTGGCAGTGAAGACAAGTTGAGCTCTTCCTTTTGTAAAACTGTGCTCAAATTTGAAACGGCGAATACAGCTTCATGCAAGACACAGAGATTAATTAAAAAGTTGGATTTTTCTAATTCCACTTGCCAGTAATGCAAGATTGGCTCTGTCTTTGTGAATATGTGCACATGTCATCATGATGCTACTATAACACAGCATCACTGTATTAATTGATTGGAAATTGCTCATCCAATAAACATGAATCTTTTTGGGAATTTTTATCAGTGGCTCTTCCAGGATAAATTGTACATCATGTAATATTCTCTCAAGTTTTGATAATTTATGAAACAAGTTGTCGATTTCTTTTATAATCTGTAACAAGTGCTTGATGGTTGGATATTTATTTTTTGCGCTAGATAATGATAATGAAAGTATGTGTGCTCAGCAATGAATGTATGTTATTTCTCTTTGTGCCATTTGAGAAAGTTACCTCTGAACTCCAGTAATATTCCCAGAAAAATTTGCAGCACTATCAAAGGCACAGGCTACTAAATATTTTAAGTCAGTGTTTAAATTTTCTCATGATAGTTCGAGTTATCTTTTCCGCATCTGTACTTTCCAGTTTGACCAAACATAAAAACATTTCCCTGATATTATTTCCATCATCCACAAAATGTATTAAGATGGTATTTCAGTTATATTATTGATATTTGTTGATTCATCTGCTATTAAAGAGAGGTATTTACCTTTAATGTTCTTTACATCATGCTTATCGAGTACTTCGGTAATACATGAAAGAAATTCAGATCCAGTTGCTTTACTGGTATATGTTGAACGGCTGCTTTACTCTTTGAACCAGGTGGTTAGGGTTTCATCGCACTTAAGTATTATTTTTTTAATTGGAGGTTCATATTTTATGTGAGGTATTTCTTCTTTGGCCAAAAAATATAAACCCTCAATTAAAGTGCACAGAGATTTTCGGTTATCACATTTCTGTTTTTCACTCTCATTAATTAGCACAATGAATTGATTTATGCAATCCTTTTGAATGAATTTTCACCATGGAAACACTGTACTCATGCTTCACAGAATTATTAAGTTTTTCAAGCTTACCAGTTTTTCCACTTGCCTTTTGGAATTTATCAAAAGGCACGGTAATAAATATGCCACTGGTCTTTGGCCAAAAAATATAAACCCTCAATTAAAGTGCACAGAGATTTTCGGTTATCACGTTTCTGTTTTTCACTCTCATTAATTAGCACAATGAATTGGTTTATGCAATCCTTTTGAATGAATTTTCACCATGGAAACACTGTACTCATGCTTCACAGAATTATTAAGTTTTTCAAACTTACCAGTTTTTCCACCTGCCTTTTGGAATTTATCGAAAGGCACGGTAATAAATATGCCACTGGTTTTTTGAAGCTCGTTCAAGTTATTTCTTAGGAAAACCTTGCAAAACTTATAAAATGCTCCACCACGACAATTGTCAAAGTATAACCAGTTGTACTTAGTTTCCCAATTTTTGTTATCATTTATATTTTCCTTCATGTTATCTATTTGCCTACCTCTTTCTGCAACAATTTTCCACTTCATCTGTGTCAGGGTTAGTGCCTGTGTTACTATTCTTTGTTTTCTATTGCTGATGCCATGTTTCTTCATTTTCTTCTTTTCCTCTCATAGTAATTACAGTTTTATTTTCTGCTTCTACTTCAAAACTAAGTTTCGCTTTTTAGAAAAAATGAAAGTAGAGTCTTTGTACTGGTTTTTCAGCTATAATCGAGGGATAATTCTAATTGTTATAAATGAAATTTGTTAAAGTGCTAAGTGATACAAAATGAACAGGATTAAAATATCTGAACTTCATACCTAAAAACTATGGAACACTGTGCACATCAACTTTACTTCTGTGTTCTCTAGCTTACATGAAGTTGAT
This sequence comes from Mastigoproctus giganteus, assembly GCF_048544385.1. NCBI lineage: Eukaryota > Metazoa > Arthropoda > Arachnida > Uropygi > Thelyphonidae > Mastigoproctus > Mastigoproctus giganteus. The sequence continues at coordinate 9,046,955 of NC_143584.1, forward strand.
GTTCGCTCTGAGTATGGTTTAATCCTTCCTTAGGATTGGTTCACAATCAAATCATTTTATGATGGACTCTCCATAATAAAATAGGATTCACTATGAATAGCCTTTCCTCTGAAAGCCATGGGATGCTCTATAATTACAAGTAGCATCCATCTGAGGAACCAATTCATTTGAACCTATTAACTGCCTGTGATCCTGTCGTTGTCTTGTTTGTGATATACAAACAAGTTAGATATACAAAGAATTAGTTTCAAATAGACTATTTGTGTGAAAATAAAGGGAACTTGAAAACCATAAAACGAAAATACCAACACTTGAAATAATGGATGTTAGTTACAGTTTGTGCAGTCAGAAATATTCACCTGTTTAATTATTTTGAAAATTTCATGTCTTTTGAATTTTAGTGATTTATTTTTGCCGCATACCACTGGTGAAACGAGTAACACACTTTAGGAAATACTGCTTTGGTTGATGTGATTTTTTGTGTTGTGTTTATTTGACATAAATTTATTGAATTTGTGTTTTAAAATTACATTGTGTAAACTGATAATATGGCCTCATAAAAAGTTCAATAAGAAGAAAATTAAAATTAAACAAAAAAAGTGACGAAAATATCAGCATCCGAGATCTTGGAATGAATATTAAAATAAAAATTACTATGATTTGCCGGGGGGGGAGAGTTTTATTCTACTGGGGATGAAACTCGCCCCCCTCTGGATTCAACACTGATCCTGAGTACCGCACTGTTGGTACATTACTCTGGGATTACTGCTACCCATATGCAGCACTTTGCATTTGTCAATGTCAAACTTAAATTGTCATTTCTCAGCCCATCTGCCCAATTTTTCTAGATCTTGTTGCAGTAGCATACCATCATTACTGTAATTAATCACTCTGCCAACCTTTGTTTCATCTGCTGCAGACTTAGACATTAAGCCTGATATACCATCATGAATATCTTTAATAAATATAGAAAACAACAATTGATCCAGAACTGAACCCTGGGGGACTCCACTAATAACATTACTCCATTAAGAGTATTGTCTTTGATAGCCACTCTCTGTCTACTCCCACCCAACCATCCCTTTATCCATAACAGTAGCTTGCTCTTAATGCCACACTGCTTTAATTTGTACAGCAGTGTACAAATTAAAGTTTATGGGCAACAGTATCCAAAGCTTTCCTGAAATTCAAGTACATGATATCAAAATTATTTTTTGCATCCAGTTCCTTTGTGATTGCACATCACAGTATCCAATCAAATTGGTCAGAGAGGATTTCCCCTTAACAAAACCATGCTGTGACTGAAGTATGATTGCACTACTCTCTAGATGGTGTTGCATTACTTCTTTAACCATTGACTGTTATTTTCCTGAAGCAGAAGTTAAGCTAACAGGTCTGTAGTTACACGTCACCCTTTGATCCTCCTCTGTGAATTGGGGATACATTCACGTCTCCAGTCCACAGGGACTTCCCTGAATCCAAGGATGTTCTCATAATTATGGCTAAGGTTTGCTTACCACCTCCTTTGCCGACTCTCTTAATATAATTTGTTGGAACTATCTGCTCCTGGTGCCTTTCTTATGTTTAACTTCAACAATCTCTCTTCCACTTTCCTCTCAGTTATTAAAATTGCAAAATCATTTGGCTCCCTGTTAGAGTTTGATAAAATTCTAGCATCCACTTCCCTAAAGAATTCCTCATATGTGAATGTAGATGCAAATACTTATTCAGTTTGTCAGCAACCAGAGTAGAACATCAACAGTCGAACCATCAAAATCAATTGGGCAAATGTGATTCATCCCCTTCCTTTTAGTGTTTACATAAGTAAAGAAGTTTGCCTATGAATCACGGCCTTACAAAATGTGCTACTGGTTCAATGTATGCAGGGTCATCTGGAATGGATCATGATAGCCAAAGGGGATCTCTTTGTGTGGATAGAGTGCGAGAAAATTAAGGCCTGTCCAACTCACTGTTCTGATGGAGGCTTATGAGAGCTTGACAACCATTGTTGATGCCCTCAAATGAATTAAAAGGTTGTTGCCCACAGTAGGTGATTATTTTCAGTGACTTTATTGTCAAGGTGATAGGAAATATATTTTGCAAAAAAATAGGTGAAATATGGCCAGGGACAAAAATTGAAGTAATGGAACAGATATTTTTTAAGACCACGAAAGGTGATATTGCTATACACTTTGCACCAATGATGTTAAAAATAGGAGATCTAAGAAATTACTTAACAAGTACAGGTCAATGAAAACAAAAATGATGCAAGCCAAGATTCAATTTGAAAATGTCTGGAATTCTGTCCAGTCACATTAGACGGGAGTACATGATGAGAGCCTTGTCAATTAATTCAGCCTTGGAGAAACTGTGCATAGCTCATAGGGAAAAGTTTTCTCAGCATGGTCTATGCTTGTTGGCACGAGAGTCTGTTTTTACAAGAATGTGATACACTTAAATAGGAGTGCAAAAATATTTACTGATACTCTGGAGGCAGTGTTACGTAGGTAGGTCAATGCTAGCTTTGGGGAGGATACGCAGATTAATGAATCAACAACAGCATAGAAAGAGGTGTAAATGAATCTTGTGCTGCGTCAATTAGGATAAGCAGAAACCTGGAAAACTAAGCATTAGCAGAGGCATACGACGCAAGAAAGCAAGCTTATGCAGCATCAGCCGGGAAAAAAACCCTCCCATTCAATTACTCCAAATGCCTGTCTAGTTCAGCTTTAAATTTATTTAAGCTATCAACTTCCACAACAAGAGATGGAAGTCTGTTCCAGCAATCAACCACCCACTGGCTAAAGGCAAATTTCTGCAGATCTATTCTACAACTGTCTTTCCTCAATTTGAATGTATCTCCCCCTCAGGTTCGTAATCTGAGCAACAGTAAGAATCCCATCAGCATCCACGGAACACATGTTAAACTAACAAATCTATAGTTACGTGTGTCACCCATTGAACCCCCTTTGTGAATTGGAGATACATTTGCACACCTAGGCCATGGGGACCTCCCAGAGTCTGAGGAAGCTCTCATAATTATGGCTAAGAGTTTGATTACTTCCTTTGCTGCCTCCTTTAATATAACTGGATTGAACTTTTCACCTCCAGGTGCCTTCCTTATGTTTAACTTCAACAATTTCTCCTCCACTTTGCTCTCAGTTTTTAAAAAATCACTTAGATTGCTGTTAGTTTGATAAACTTTTGGCATTCCCCTCCTTGAATAACTCCTCATGTGTGAATGGAGATGCAAAATACTCATTCAGTTTATCAGCTACCTGAGCAGGATGATCAATAGTCGAACCATCTATGTTAAGTGGACCAATCTGATTCATCCCTTTCCTTCTAGTGTTTATATAAGTAAAGAACTTTTTGCTGTTTTTCTTTGCATCCTTTGCCAAAGATTTCTCGTAATCTGCCTTCGCCTGCCTAACCTCCTTTGTGACT